>NW_022911340.1:0-569 GCF_012274545.1 Fukomys damarensis | reverse complement strand
TTGTACTCCCCATAAGAAGTGGACTTCACTGGTAATCTCACAGAGTTGCAGCACCTTTTTCTGGGGAGTACTTCACATTCAGGTAATTGACCGCTTTCGCTTTAAACGGCTAAGTGGCGAGAGAAGATGTTTCCTGGGGAAAATTGCACTTTAAACCGCACAAGCCCTCTGCAAAGTGCGGTTGTGTTCTAACGTCAAACTGAACCTATCCCCAAGTAAACAGAGTTCTGGAGGCTTGTGTGCACTCAGAGCTGCTAGGCACTCCCTTAGGCCTCAAGGGCTTCTCTACTAAAAGTCCCTCACAACAGTTTTTCAATCTCGGCCATGCAGAGACCTACAAACAAAAAGGACTACAGTTGTACTCCCCATAAGAAGTGGACTTCACTGGTAAACTCACAGAGTTGCAGCACCTTTCTCAGTGGATTACTTCACATTCTTGAAACTGACCGCCTTCGCTTTAAACGGCTAAGCATTGAGAAAAGCTGTTTCCCGGGGAAACCTGCACTTTCAACCGCAGAAGCACTCTGCAAAGTGCGGCTGTGTTCTAACGTCAAACTGAAGCTATCCCC
>NW_022911339.1:0-292 GCF_012274545.1 Fukomys damarensis | reverse complement strand
GAGCCATCTTAGTGGTGCTGCCACCTGCCTCACAAGAACAAAATCCTGAATTTGATTCCTGCTACAACACCCCCCAAAAGAAGATGCTCAACTTTGGGCTCATGTGAGAAGTAACTTCCACCTGCTCTTGAGAGATGGGAAGGCTCCCAGTAACTGTGTGGGTAATAAGAAAATTTCCCCCAGTGATCATCAGATGTGGGTATGAGGCAGACACCTTAAGAAGCCCAGGGAAAAGTGGAGAAAAGCTGTATGACAGATGCTGAAGTGTGATAAGTACAGCATTTTATTGGCA
>NW_022911338.1:0-347 GCF_012274545.1 Fukomys damarensis | reverse complement strand
TTTTTAATTCTTCACTTTAGAAAGAGGAGAATTCAGAGTAATCTCTTCATCATTTTAGAATTGTCACTTTATGTTTCACATCATTTCAACAGAGATGATGTGTTTAGTGAAGATCTGTACTAAATCTTATGCATAATTCGTAAAATGATGCAAAAGTGGTATTTGCCTGTAAAGGGCTCAGGATAAAATAGGCCAGACAGGAGAATAGGAATCAATCATTGAATAAACACTAAACAACATTCTATGAAACCAAACAAACACAGAGAATGATTGTTTCATCAGTTCAAGGACAGGATAGCAGCATCGAAATCTAGATTCTGTATGAACTAAAATTTTAAAAGTCAATG
>NW_022911337.1:0-221 GCF_012274545.1 Fukomys damarensis | reverse complement strand
GTGAGCTATACATTTTACAAAAGGGTAATATCCTTAATACATAAAAAGACTCCAAAATCTCAAAAAGAAAAACAAACAACTTGATTTGAAAATTTAGAAATAGATGCAAGCATCTTTTTTGCAAGAGAAGACAGAAAAATAGTCACTGATGAAAACATACAAGATCACTAATCACTAGGGAACAGAAGATCAAAAACACAATGAGCTATCATACTAATCAA
>NW_022911336.1:0-850 GCF_012274545.1 Fukomys damarensis | reverse complement strand
AAAGGTGCTGCAACTCTGTGAGATTCCCAGTGAAGTCCACCTCTTATGTGGAGTACAACTGTACTCCTTTTTGTTTGTAACTCTCTGTCTGGCAGAGATTGCAACAGTATTGTGAGGCACTTTTAGCAGAGAAGCCCTTCGGTCCTAAGAGAGTGCCTAGCAGCTCTGAGTGCACACAAACCTCCAGAACTCTGTTTACTTTGGGATAGGGTCAGTTTGACGTTAGAACACAAACTCACTTTGCAAATGGCTTCTGAGGTTTAAAGTGCAGTTTTCCGCGGGAAACAGCTTCTGTTGCCTCTTTGCCGTTTAAAGCGAAAGCGGACAGTTTCATGCATGTGAAGTACTCCACAGAGGAAGGCGCTGCAACTCTGTTAGTTTCCCAGTGAAGTCCACCTCTTATGTGGAGTACAAATGTATTGCTTTTTGTGTGTATGTCTCTGCCTGGCAGAGATTGAAACACTGTTGTGAGGCACTTTTAGCACAGAAGCCATTCAGTCCTAAGCGACTGACTAGCAGTTCTGAGTGCACACAAGCCTCCACAACTCTGTATACTTGGGCATAGTTTCTGTTTGACGTTAGAACACAAACGCACTTTACAGATGGCGTCTGCAGTTTAAAGTGCAGTTTTCCCTGGGAAACAGCTTCTCTCGCCGCTTAGCCGTTCAAAGCGAAAGGGGTCAGTTTCATGAATGTGGAGTACTCCACAGAGAAAGGTGCTGCAACTCTGTGAGTTTTCCAGTGAAGTCCAGCTCTCATGTGCAGCACAACTGTATTCCTTTTTGTATGTAGGTCTCTGCCTGGCAGAGATTGAAACACAGTTGTGGGGCACTTTTAGCAGAGAAGCCCT
>NW_022911335.1:0-515 GCF_012274545.1 Fukomys damarensis | reverse complement strand
TTTTTTTTTTAACATGAAAGCTTTTTGCATACTTTTATTTCATGGAATTCCTGTTGTTTCATTGTTTGCTATTGTGACCTCTTGGCAGACTTTGATTTGGGGATCTTGAATGATGTAGACTATGGCAGAAAAATCATCATTCCTTGGGGAAAACACTAGGATTATAATTTTAACAGTTGACTTATCATAGAATATACATTTTTTTGCTTCTTAGTGGTACAAATTAATATTAAACTCTGCTACTCATCTTTGACAACGATGCTAATTTTTAACAGCTTAGTTTTTTAGTTCAATTTGACCTTCTTTAAGAGGGATTTCTAGTAATTATCAGCACAGGAGGCATTCAGACTGATATACTGTATATAACTTTGGGACATAGCCCTTTATAAGTTAAGGAACCATTTATACATTTGTCCAAGTTGGTGAACCTACAGAAGAATAGAGCTGGCTTCCAGGGTGTGTCTCCCCTATGGCTACACTGAGCTCTACATTTGGTTTAATGCCCCATGGTCGCC
>NW_022911334.1:0-1193 GCF_012274545.1 Fukomys damarensis | reverse complement strand
ATGTTATATATAAATATAATATATATAGTGCATACATACATATAACAGCTTCTGCTTTTGAAACTTTGATAATCTGAAGAGAAAAAAGACTTATTAAGAAATAATTATAATGTGGCGCGAAGACTAGTAACGTAATTGCGTATATAAGTAAAGGAGTACCATCGAGAAGGTGTAGGCAATCTGTTTCTATACCCTGTCAGTGTGCAGGGACAATGCCATGGAATAGTAATCTTCTGATCTCAATCTTAAAGAGTTTGTCATTTCACCATATAAGCTGAGGAGAGCTTTCCAAACCGAGAGAGCAGTACCCACACAAGAGTAACAATATGGCCCAGATCCTCTACTTGAGAAACTACAGATAAGTTAGAATGTATGGAATAAAACTGCAAAAGGCAGAGAGAATAATAAGAAACAAGGCTAAAGTAAATGCGGAGACCACACCCTAAAGCGTAATTACACTTTATCCTGTGAGGGGAAACTTTAAGAACATGTATACATTTCTGCTTTTAAGAATGAAATTGGGCTGGGAGAGAATTTCAGTGGTAGGGTGCTTGCCTAGTAGGTACAAGGACCTGAATTCAGTCCCTGGTCTGGGGTTCTAGGAGGCGAAAAAAATGGAGAAAGAAAAAACTGGAGGCCGGAGAGTGGAGACCATTGCAGGGTAGGAGAGAAATCTCAATGCCTTATACCAACCTCCAGGAATGAGTTTAGAGAGTTTGTTAAGGAGATAAAGGCAGAATGAGAACATGAATTGTGACTAAATTCATTCTGTTGTATTCCTTCTACTCCCCAAATTTCAAAATATGCATCCGATTTTGATGAAGTATTTAAAGATCAGCATGCGATGGTGAGATCTGCACCTTCAGAGAGGACATTGCCAGTCAGGAAGCGAACCCTGTGACTTACCTCTTGTCACTCTCCCAAGCACCCCACATTTCACCTGTGGCCTATTCTCCGTGGCATGCATTTTACACGTTTTTCTACATTAGTTTTAATCTCCAAGTCTTTCTTCAAACATCATCTCTCTGAATGCTTCCTCTGCGTCCCTTTCCAGAACAATGGGTCCCCAATTTGGAAGCTGCTGTCCTTTCCCATGAATGGTTTTACTGGAGTGTGTAAATATGCTTCATTGCAACAGCCCCACATGTGGTTAGCAGGCATATAGTATGCAATTAATTAAATAGGTGGACTGA
>NW_022911333.1:0-519 GCF_012274545.1 Fukomys damarensis | reverse complement strand
GGGGGGGGCGTTCCTGCAGGGGTGACTAAAACCCACCCAAAAGACCAGCTTGCAGCAGCTGAGAAAGAACCACAGCAGTGCTCATGGGTGGAAGGTCTCTGCCCCTCTCCCCAAATCCTCCAGGATCCATAGGCATGGAAGGGGACAGCACAGATTGTGCCTCCCTCTGGCTAGTCACTGGCCCTGGGCTGAGCGTCCCACCCAGGACCATGGAGAAGGAGGTATCTTTAAGTTCTGTGTGAGATTCAGATTTCATTGGAGACCGCTGGGATTTTCCACACATGGAGATGAGATTCCTCCCATTCCCAAGCAACCATATGTGGCTGGGCGGTGGGGAAGGGGACTGCAGCATCACAGGAAAGTGAGTGCTGGGACAGCCAAGGAGAAGTTGCCTGCAGCCCGTGTGTAAGGCATATTCCTGTCACTGTGACCAGTAACCTAGGAAGAAACATTTGTCAGGTTTCAGTCCATGGTGGCTGGCCCTGTTGCTTATGCCCAAGGTGGCACAGTGTCTTGGAA
>NW_022911332.1:0-5184 GCF_012274545.1 Fukomys damarensis | reverse complement strand
TATATTTTATATAAATATGTATATGTGTGTGTATATATATATATATATATATTTGATACACCAAAATAGTTCTTGATTATTGTTAGGTTCTTATTTCAATCTTATTTTTTAAATATGTGTACAATTCTATGAATTTTAACACATATATTAATTCATAGAGTCATCACTATCAGGACCCAGAAAATTCCATTAAGCAAAAATACTCCTTCCTACTCTCCTTTTAGTCAAATTCATTTCCAGTCCTTAACCACAGTCACCCATTTTCCTTATCACTACCATAGTGTTATGTTTTAGAGAATGTCAAATAAATGCAACATAAATTATTCAGCCTTTTAAGATTGGCTACTTTACCTCAGCATAATGGTTTGAGAGTCATCCAGGATTTTATATGTATTAATAGTTTCCTTTCTTTTATTGCTAAGTAATACCACTGGATGTGTGCACCATAGTTGATCCACTCAGCCACTGGTATTTAGGTTGTTCCTATTTCTGGTAATTTTGACTAGATTTGCTGTGAATATTTATAAATACCTTTTGCGTAAGGCTAAATTTTTATTTCTCAGAGACAAATATGCAGAGTCAGGATTATTGGGTCTTGTGATGAGTATGTGTTTAGTTTCATAAGAAACTGTCAAACTGACTCTGTCATAAATCTTTCCCAACAGCAATTTATGAGCACTCTGGGTGCTTTAAACCCTCACCAACATTTGGTATGGTCAGTATTTTTAGGCATTCTGATAGCCCTTTAGTGATATGTCATTGTTATTTGGGTTTGTATAACATCTATAAATGTTATAGATTAACTCTACCAGAATTGGAGAGGGTATTATCTAGCAGAACATATGTCCCAATTGCCATATTGTATTTATCTGATTTTCCAGTTCCCCCAAGGCAGAGCCTTCCAAAAAATGTACACACACTTCAACAGTTAACTATACTAATAAATATCTGGAAGCTAATGGCCACCACTTTGAGCGCATCTTGTAATTGTAGAGGGAAAAGGTAACTTGTATTCCTCTCATAATATCTCAATAAATTTAGTATTAAAATAGTTATACAAGTTTTTCTTTTCCTGATGTATACATTTTTGGTGGACTCTGTATAATGCCATGGTTGCTTTCTAAAATTAAGCCAAGAACTATATTATTATTATTTGTCCAAACTGTATTTGAAATTTAACTGTTGGCACACAGTATAGTAAAGCAACTGGATGTTCCTGCTGAACCTAAATAGAAATCTGCATAACAGAAAATGCTTTTAGTGCCTACACAGAGAAAAGGCAAATGGTATACTGTCTTAGTTACTTTTTCTTGTTGCTGAGACAAAATATCTAACATCAAAGTTAAAGGAGGAAAGCTTTATTTAGCTTATAGTTTGTAGAGATTTCAGCTCATAATTGGTTGGCTCTAAAGCAGAGTGGCATGGCAGAGGGGTATCACAGAGAAGAAATAGTTCATGGCAGGCAGAAGGCAGAAGCAGCAAAGTAGCAAAGAAACAGCAATGACAACAGCAACTCTCTTCCTGTCCTTTATATTGTATCCAGGCTACTTGTCCTTAGGACAGGTAGCACTCACACCCACAATGGGCTTCCCATTATTCACATCCAGAACTGTGCCACACCCATCAATGGACTAATTTAGTAATCACACAGCCTTAATCCTAGCATCACACATTTAATTCTGACATCACACAGTCTAGATCCAGCCACCTCTGAAAAGCCCCACCTATGATACCATGAGGCTTTGGGGAGACATAAACCATAACATTCACAGTGTGGAAGAGTTACCATCATCACAGTACAGGGATATTCTTCCCAGACCCCTCACTAGCTACATTCCAACTAATGTAATTTGGCCAAATTCATTTCATTGAGGACTTGAGCACAATTTGTCCTCTCTGTCTTAAATGCTCTTCCCCTATATCTTAATAAGAGTGGCCCCTTCTGGCCATTCATATTTCCAGTAAAAGTCAAGTCACGAATGACTACACCTCCTAATGCACCCCTGCAAATCACTATTGCTTTTCATCATGGTGTTTATCACTGCTTGGCATTGGTTTATTTATTCATAGCCTGTCTTTCCCTATTGCCTCAATAACGCCACATAAAGCTTCACACATAACAA
The DNA here is from genome assembly GCF_012274545.1 of Fukomys damarensis. Taxonomy (NCBI): domain Eukaryota; kingdom Metazoa; phylum Chordata; class Mammalia; order Rodentia; family Bathyergidae; genus Fukomys; species Fukomys damarensis. The sequence goes on along the minus strand of NW_022911332.1, from coordinate 3,061 downwards.
ATACTCCATAAATGTGGGTTGAAAGGCCAGGTGACTAATGTAAAATAAATGTGTAAAAAGCTTTCTTGCAGAAACTACTGGAATAGGGGATACCTTAAGCATAAGTCCTGACCATAACTTATTCTTCACATCTTTGAAGCATTGATGGGAAAGACTAGAACTGTCATTTCAATGCAGTAAGGAACTTTGGTACAAACTAATCTGTCACTCTGAGAAAATCACTGGAGTAGACCTTTTGTTCATAGAGCAAAGACCCCAATCACAAATGCAGATGTGAGACAATGTCACACCCAAAGCAAGCTGCTCTTCTAAGTATATAAAATGTTGCCATAGGGTGGGCAGATCACCTTTCCTCTGAAGAAATGTTTCTTTTCTAAGAATGAACTTGGATGTACTGTGCTTACATACCTACTCTGGTTCTCATGGAATCGTGATCTGTATGAAGAAAGAAATTCAAAACATCACTGCTAGAACCTTGAAAATGCAGGATATATAGATTTTATTTCACTTCATGTAGATGCAAAAAGGCATGGGCTTACTGGTGCCCAATCTATTTGTGGTACTATTAAAGCATGAGCAAACCAGACTTTGAGAAACATTTCCAATGAACAAATACAAAACTGAATAAAGCTGCCCTTTACTCTTGTAATTTAGATATGGAAAATGTAAGAACACGCACATAAATATCACATTTATTCACATACATATACCTGTGTATGAGTGTTGTCCATATAAATACTGGCCTATTGTGGTTATGTCTGAATTGACTCTAGAGCCAATCAAGAAAACAAAGCAAGTACTGAGAAACTCAACCTTAGAACAGGTTGCAAAGGAAAAGTCTCCCATCATTTTGGACTTACTGCCTTTCACTTGGATCCTGAAAATTTGACATATTTTTAGAGTATGCATTACCAACTGTTCTTCTAATTAATGAACTGATAGTACTTATAATACCATCCTTGATTGCAAAAATAAAGCCATCTTCACAAAATAATTTGATTCAACTATTCTGCCACATGATAACAGCACCTATTACATGTCCCACACCTTATAGTCACTGAGGAAATAGTGGTGAACACAACAGACATTGCATATACACTTGTGATACAGTAATTCCTGGAAAACACGCAGCAGTCAGACTCTGCCAATCACAAGGAAAGCAAGGAAGTCATGGAAACCCCTAACAGAGATGTGTCATCTATTCCAGAATGTAAAGAGACTCTCCTAAGGAAGTAATTACTCTTGAGCTGGATCTCAGCAATGAAGAAGACTAAATCAGGCAAATAAGAGGGGAAAAAAACATTCCAAGTCCAAAGAGTAGTATGTTCAAAAAATCAGAAGGTAAAGAGAACATGGCACATTCAAGGACTGGAAGGGAGGCCTGCAAGACTACAGAGACACAGAGGTCCAGGATGAGGCTAGGAATATGAGGAGGTATCAAACCATGCATGGCCTGTGGTTTCTGGTATGGATTTGACTATATTCTGAGAGCTATGAGAAATCTGAAGGGATTTATAAGTATCTTGCTGAGCAAGAGATGAGTCAGGACTAGTATTTAGGAGATGTGTACTTTGGTTGAGAAGGTCCAAAATGTCTCCCCAAAGACTCATTGAATTGAAGGATACTTTTTGAGTCAATGGTTTTTAAGAAGGTGATAAGATCATGAGGTCACTAACTTCATCAATACATTAATCTGTTGATGAGTTCATAGCTGAATAGGTTGGAGAAAGAAAATCACTGGAGATGTAACCTGGAAGGATATATATTTATCCCAGGCTCTCTCCCTCCCTGCTTTCTGGTTGCCATGAGGTGAGCAGCTTTCCTCCAATACCCTTCCAGGATGATGCTCTGCCTCACCTCAGTGCTTCGCAATGGAGCCAGCCAACAAATGGACTGAAACCTCTGAAATCATGAGCTAAAATAAAACTTTCCTTCTTTCAAGTTGTTTGTGTGAGATAGTTTGTTATAGTGAGGAGAAGCTGACAAACACTATGTGCCAATTACCAAGTTATGGTCTATCAGCTCTAACTGACACCCCTAAGCTACATTTTGTGATGCTCATACTGAAAGTCTGCAAACTACATTGCTGCTTTTGACTGGGATTCATGCTAGGCTTTACTGATGGAAGATGATAGAGAGAGACTATCAGGCTGACGTGACAAGGGGTGTGGCCCTTTCCTCTCTGCCTCACGTGTGGGTGGATGTCACCCAGGCTCATTCCTTCACCCCCAGAAGAGCAATTCCATCCATTATCAGCAGATGAAACACACTATAGTTTTCCAGACTTGCAGAACTAGCTTCACAGCCCCTACCCCAGGAATACCAGCAGTAGCCAAATGGGAACCACTCCTACCTGTCGCCTAGGCACACAAGGGTCTGCCTATAAATTTTTTAATTTTTGGTAATTCTATTTTCTCTTTCCTGTTCCTCCAGCCCTAAGGATGTAACTGCAATTGTCATCACCAAAATACCTTAAAGTATTCCTTTTGCTTCTAATAATACCCTGGTTAGCTCTATCATGCCTAAGTAACAATTCCTAGTGTGAAATTGTCTCTATTTTAATACAGTAGTTGCTTAGTTTCTGTCTCCCAAATAGACCCTGGAGAACACAGACAGCTTCTTCAGCACCATGGTAAACAGGGACAAAAGTAGCAGGAAAGTGAAGAAGCATAGCTTTTTTTTGTCTGAAGTCTATATTGCAATTTGATTTGTTCTTTAAAATTACAAGGAGATGCACTATCTTTTTTGTGAGTAATTGCTAAAAACTGGGTCCATAATAGATAGATAATGAATATTTGAGTAAATTTAAATGGAATTTATAAAAGGCTAAAAAGCCTCAAGATACATCTTAAAATCAAAGTTTGATAAGATCTGCTGTGCTAAAATAAAATAGGAGTATTACATATCAATTTTAATGCAGCATTTTATAAAACACCCTTTAATCCTACTGACATGAAGCAAAAGTTATTTTGCCCAGTTTGATAACAGATTCATTTTCTTTTCTTTTTAATTGAGTTTATTGGTACATTTTAGGGATACAGTACAGTTACATTCATCATTG
>NW_022911331.1:0-214 GCF_012274545.1 Fukomys damarensis | reverse complement strand
TAACTCAGTTGCAATCTATTTTAAATATTTTTGAAAAATTGACCAAGTCAGCCAAATGCTTTAGCCTTTTGTAGATAAACCATACTGATATATATACTATGGGCTTTCCACATGTTTATCTGCATATTCATCTTAAAATATTCTTTTCATGTTTTTATGGATTGATGGCTCATTAGCACATTTAAAGTATTTTATTTTATTAGTATCTGTTCAC
>NW_022911330.1:0-264 GCF_012274545.1 Fukomys damarensis | reverse complement strand
GTGTTATTATTGCTTGTTATTGGATCCTGCTGTGTATATCGCTGTTGGCAATGAGGGCGTTATTGCTATGAGCGTTTGGCCTTGGTAGTAGAGGCTGCCTCGGCTGGCAATGAGCCACGTGTAGCCATTTATTTGGCTCAGGCAAGTCGCGCCTGACGGAGCTCACGTTCATGTTTTCCGCCCTTGGGGGACCCAGAGACTGGTAAGGAATCGAGGCCATACCTACCAACCTAAGACAGGCACAAGGGACATAAGCCCTTCTGC
>NW_022911329.1:0-225 GCF_012274545.1 Fukomys damarensis | reverse complement strand
AGGAAATGGGGAGCAGTTGGGTGTTGATGAGCATGTTCTTGGAATGAGTAAATTGGGGCCTGGAGGAGGAAAGGAGAGGTAGGAGCTAGACCTGGAGGAATGGCCTAGTGATGACCAAAAGCAACAGGGAGGTGATGTGGGCAGTGGGCACTGAGTGAAATGTCAGAGGGCAGGTGCCACAGATACATGTCTCTGTTCTCAAACCTGGGTTAACTGACTGGTGGA
>NW_022911328.1:0-234 GCF_012274545.1 Fukomys damarensis | reverse complement strand
GTCCCTCTTTCCCACCAAAGCTCACTTCTTATTTTAAAAAGTAAGAATGGGACCCTGTGAAAACGTGTTCTTTTCACTAACTAGTGCAGTGATGGCAAACCTTTTAAAGCTTCCAGTGATACAACTCACTGTAGCACAAGTGCCTTAGGTTTGCCACCTCTGGACCAGTGCATCTTGGTTATGAACCATTTTTCCTACCAAACAGGTAGTTACTTGAATGTAAACGTGAACCTA
>NW_022911327.1:0-398 GCF_012274545.1 Fukomys damarensis | reverse complement strand
TTCTGTTCTAGAGTCTTGAATCATGACTTTCATTTTGCTTACCATCTCTATGGTTATCTGGGATATTTTTTCTGTTTTGAATTTTTCTAGAGCCTGACTGATCTATTTTGTTACTTCCTGTGCTGTGAGTTCTGAGCATCCTGGTGGTTCACTATCAGACTTTTCATCTTCCTTTGCCCTACAGTTTGCCATTGGTGAACTGGAAGTCTGTATTTGTGTCTTGCTTAAGTTTTTTCTCATTTTTTTTTGTTTTGGGGTTGTCCTTAATTCAATCTCTGGTTTATTAAATCTTCCTGATATAGTCGCATTTTAGCTTTTGATTCTCTAATGACTCTTAGACATTCTCATTTTCACAATATCACAGAAAACAACTCATCAAATCAATCCCTATCCTTTAT
>NW_022911326.1:0-682 GCF_012274545.1 Fukomys damarensis | reverse complement strand
TAATAATAGGATAGAATAAATTACAGTACCTGGCAGGCTGACATCAGTTCTTCATCTAAAAAAGACTATCATTCAAGATATTAAAAATGAGATGAAACATGCTCTAAAAAGTTGTAGCTACAGAGGTCTTATATCTTACTCAAAGAGGACTCTATTGAGAACTTTTATTTAGGTCTACCTAACATCTAGAGAACCTCCATGCGACTTCATCCTTTTTAGAATGAGATCCCAAACCACTTCTTAGGAGAGGGAATGGAGGGACAGGAATAATTAAGGTTTTGCTATTTGTGATCACATTATTAGTTGATAAAACAGAGGTTTATCATCGTCCACCCACAAGGAAAACTGCACAAAGTTGGGCAACCATGAAAAATGTAACACAGGACATGAAGGACTAGAATACCTACCGCCATCCATCTCCCTAATACTGAATCAGAGTGCAGGAGCCCGTTCGTTCTCAAAGGTCAGGACCTCTTTTAGGTCACCTTGAATGCAGTCTACATGTTTACATTGACCGTAAGGAAAGTACCTCGGAAAGTAGTATTTGTCTTAAAATTGAGTATTTGAAGCCTACAGGATTAACTTGGGGGCCGTTTAATAATATTGCTATTTTTAGAGCACAAACACACACAAAGTGAATCCAATAAAGTTCTGTGTATTGTTTCAATATTAAGTATTAATC
>NW_022911325.1:0-209 GCF_012274545.1 Fukomys damarensis | reverse complement strand
TGTGTCAGCCTCTGTACCAGTACTGGGACCATGGTTCTGAGTTACCATCGTCTACTGAATCTCAGTGTGGAGCCTCCATTTCAGGCAAGGCTTTAACATGCTTAGCATTACTCAAGTGAAATTCAGTGCTTATAAAGTATTTATCAGGCCTCTCTGAGCCACCTGGCTCCGGGAGTGCCGTCTGGCTAGACTAATAAAGGTCTCTTTTA
>NW_022911324.1:0-232 GCF_012274545.1 Fukomys damarensis | reverse complement strand
TTGCTGGAGGACTGAGATCTCCATGTAGAATGCGTGGGGTGTTTTGTTCCTTTTTTACCATTTATTTTCTTTCAGTGTTTTTCAGTATTGCTACATACTATCCTTGTTGAAATATTTTATGGGTATGTGTTGCAGGACACAGTGATTGCATTCATTGTAGAAAATTGGTACATGGACATAATACATCACAACTCTTCATTTCCCCATCCCTCCATTCCCCTCTTTTGTGACC
>NW_022911323.1:0-201 GCF_012274545.1 Fukomys damarensis | reverse complement strand
TTAAATTATATTTTCTGTTAGTGTGCAAATATCTTTGTATTGCTGAGATGAACTAGCTTTATCCTAATACATTACCTTTATTCTATATTACTGGATATTTTTAGCTAACACTGTATTGTTTCAATGTTTGCATTTATGTTCACAAAAGAGATTAGACTATAATTTTGCTTTTTTGCTAATGTTCTTATCAGATTTTATTGT
>NW_022911322.1:0-843 GCF_012274545.1 Fukomys damarensis | reverse complement strand
CAGAGAGAAGCAGAAAAAGGGAAGCCCATATAAAAACTACTCTATCAAGTTCAAAGCTGCTGAGATGGATCAAATCCATATAAACTCCATCTTAAAGAAATACAGTTTTCCTCTGGAGGGAAAGAAGGGAAGCGTTTATCTGCTGTCTGCTTTTGTGTTAGTAAGTTCATGAGAACAGTCATATCACATATAACCCTGCAAGTCTATACAATGTACCCTGCTCGTTGGTCCTTGATTTCATTTGTACAAAAATTGCCCAAATTCAGGATGTGGTGCTGTCCATGACAAACCTACACATAGAATCTAGACATTGGAACCATTACTAGAAATGGCCACATTACACATCATAATCCAAAGCCCCAGGAGAGTAGAGTGTTGATTGCATTGTGATATAGAACAGCTGGGTGATAGTCTTTGCTTTCACATTAACAAGCTGTGTATGTTTGAGGAAATGGCCTGTTCACTTTGGTTTCCTAATTTTAAAAAAAGAAAGAAAAAGTCACTGGACTCAGCACAGGAAACAGGAGCGACCATTACTCTGAGTACTGGTACTGTACAAAGAGTTTTATTTGGAGCTTTTACAACAGAAAGACAGGATTACAGGCAGGGGTATCTCATTTTATTGAGGAAGGAGTGTAACAGAGGAGTCTCATCTTCCCAAAAGTCACAGAGTTAACAAGCTGCTGAGACCAAAATTTAAGTGAATTTCATCCAAACTTAGCCCTTTTTTATCTTCATTTCTTTCTTGAGAACACATTTAAATGACAAAAACAATGTATCACTTGTAAGAAATTTAAATATTTCCCAAAAGGATAATGCCTCTTCAGAAAACTGCCTCCCTCT
>NW_022911321.1:0-3110 GCF_012274545.1 Fukomys damarensis | reverse complement strand
ACAGAAGAACTGAAAAGTCTGCTTCCATCTCCAACATCCTATCTTTGTGAAGTAAGGCTGTCTGCAGTGGCAGCAATCAAAGCAAGTGGACTGGACGTAAACAAGACTTTGGGTGTCATTGTCTCCCATCACCTATCTAGATGCAGGAAAATAAAGGTTGGGATAATTGATAGAGGCAATTGCTGGCAAAGTTTACACCAACCTGGGGTAATTAAATTGCATGATGTTGGAATTCCAATGAGTCTCAGAAGCTGGGTTCCTCTTCCACCAAGAACAACTCCTAGGCTGACTTCTGGGAGGTCAACTTGAGCCTATCAGAAACTGAAGATAGAAAGGCCATTACACGGAGCTAATACATTCAAGTTTAAGACAAGCATCCCTCTGAATTTCTTCCACCCTTAAAAGGATTCTCTCATTGAATCCAGCAAGACTTGCCACAGGGCAAATTAGATTATGCCTTCTTTAATTAACAGCATAAGCAGAGCTGTGCTAAAGCTTCATGTTCAGACACATCTCTAACTTCAGGCATATTTTTCCTCTGAGGCTATTGTGACCTGTCAAAGACAACAACAAAAAAAGGTCTTCTTGCAAAGCTTTCTGGGTCCCTGCAAGAGCCAGGAAGCACACACACACAAAATGAAAAGAATGGGAAAGAATATTGTCAAATGATAGCTTTGACATAGGACTTGTATCTAGAATACACAAAGAACTTTAACAACTCAATAATAAAAGTAGAGTGAATAAAAAACAGGCAATAGAGGGCTGGGGATTTAGCTCAGTGGTACCACCTCCTGCCTTGCAAGCGTAAGGACCTGAGTTCAAACCCCAGTACCAAAAAAAACAAAACAAAACAACAGGCAAAGGATGTGGACAGATGCTTATGGCTATATTTACAGCTTGCCCCAGGAGAACCCCCAAGCCCCTCCAAACCCCTCCTGGAGCTCAGCTATGACTTCTGTGTGGGCAATCCGACCATGACACCCCAAAGCGGGCTCCAGTCCCACTCCGAAGGCCACCCCTTGGATAACTGCTACCACCGGTGTCTCACTTCTCTGTATTTCATCTACTGCACTTGCCCGTCCTTTGGCAGAGGAGCCAGGAGAGTTAAAGCTATGGATAGTCACATCTAAAGGACACAAAGACCAGGAGAAAAGAGGGCTGAGAAAAGCTTGGATTTTCTTATGAACACCAAGGGGCTTAATCACTCTTAAGAAAGCTCCAGACTTCCTGGGTCCAAGAGACACTACAGCCGTGGAAACACAGGAAAGGAACAAGTAGACTGGGAAATGCAGAACAAAATAAGAAAAATTTCAAATCTTTACCAGCAATCCTGTAACCTTCAGAGATCTGTATGTCCATATAGCAACTCTATCCAAAGGAGACAGTAAAAGCCCAGAGGAGCCTCCACTCAGGACCATCACTTTGACCTGGAATCAGCCCCACCTATTTTTACATGGCACTGCTCATTAGCCCCATCCCGTTATTTAGCTCATCTTTGCTCAGAGCAGGAGTCCTTAACATATAAAATGTCAAGGGAAAAAAATGCATCCATATTTGTGAGTTACTTGTTAATCAACTGGCTTAGAATTATATCTTGATAGATTTTTAATGAATAACAAGACAGCATGTCTTGTCTTTCCTGATTATACAAAGGTAATAATTTAAGATTTTAGTAAATTCTGAGTTTTTCCCCCCTGACCTTTTTTCTTTTTTTCTTTTGGTACCAGGGATTAAACTTGGGACCTTGTGCTTGCAAGGCAGGTGTGGTGCCACTGAGCTAAATCCCTGGCCCTCCCCTGACCATTTGTAAATGGCTTTGTGGCCATAAGTGAGTTGTTTAACTTTTTGTCTCAATACTTACCTTAAATGACTGAAGTGAAAAGTAAATGACAATTTAATATATTTTTGACATTAATAGCATATTGGAAAATCCTATTTTCTGTCTTATTTTTCCATGATATTATAGGTACTGAGTTTTTTGCTGGAACATTATATATCCTCTGAAAAAAGTAAGCTTTGAATAAAGCTTTAAAATTAATTATATATTCAGTGCATTCACTTTTTTTCCCTGGGAATTGAACCCAGGGCCATATCCCCAACCCTTTTTATATTTTTTATATAGACATAAGGTCTTGCTAGGTTGACCAGGCTAGTCTCAAACTTGTGATCCTCTTGCCTCAGCCTCCCAGAGTGCTGGGATTATAGGCATATACCAAGCTTCACCTGCTTTATTTATTTATTTTTCTTTTCATTATCTGCTCTTCAGGTAGTATCAATCCAGAGATCATGTTCTTTTTACCAATCCATCACACTTGGCTCTCTTGTCCAGTGTTTTTGCTTTGTGCTGTTTTTATGATTTCTTTTGATTCTTAAAAACAAGATGAACTCCAGTTTGAGCCTCAGGTCTATCATTCCTGTAGCTCTATACAGAATGAGTTTTCATGAGTAACCTAAATTAACATTTATTAGATAAACACATCATGTGTTATGCTAAGTCATTTTATGTACTGTCTCATTTAAGTTTTATAACACCTAGGTTAAACCACCTCTCATTTTGCAGGTAAGGAAGGCAAGGCTTTAAGAGGTTAACTACTTAGTTAAGATGTATGACTAGTGTTATGGTTTGTATCTAGGTGCCCCTGCAAAGACTCATGCAGTCACAGGTGAGCCTTTTCAAAGGTGGCTGGATCTAGGATGTGTGCTGCTGGGATCAAGAATGTGATACTGGGATTGATTCATGTTGTAATGCTAGGATTAAGGCTGCCCCACCCTTGGTGTGAGTGCTGCTTGCCCTAAGGTTGGGTAGCCTAGATAAGATATAAGGGACAGAAAGAGGGTCATTGCTGGTTGCATGCTGCTTGCTACTTTGCTGCCTTCTGCCTACCATGAACTGTTTCTCCTTTGTGAAGCCCCTCTTCCATGCCAATCTGCCTTGGAGCCAGCTAACTATGAAATGTAAGCCAAATAAACCTTTCTCCTTTAACTTTGAGCAACAGATATTTTGTCTCACAAACAAGAAAAGTAACCAAGACAACTAGTAACTGATAAAATAAGGATTTAAACTCAGTGTGATAGATATAAAGCCTTTTTTTTTTTTTTTTTTTTGACAG
>NW_022911320.1:0-271 GCF_012274545.1 Fukomys damarensis | reverse complement strand
AACAGAGGGGTCAGTGCAGAATAAAAGTAAGTCCTTGGTTACCTGAAAATGCAGATCGAAATTAGTTTCTGTTATTTGGTGGCAGAAATTATATTTCTTAACTTTTATATCTACAATTTCTAGCATATAGCCTCCTACTACGTAGACTTTTATTAAGTATCTGTGTGCTAAGGAAATTAGAATTAGCTATAACTCAACTCTGAGACAGACTTGAAGACATGCACAGATGCAAACAGAGTAACCACCACTATTTAGTACCATAGTAGATACG
>NW_022911319.1:0-216 GCF_012274545.1 Fukomys damarensis | reverse complement strand
GGTGCTCTGCCCAGTGGCCTGGTTCCCCTCAAGCTCAGCCCCACACTGCCTGTGAGCGTCAGCATCAGCCCAACCCTTCAGGAAGCGCGGCCATCAACCACAGCTATGCGGGTACAACTGGCCCAGAACCTGCCGCACGCAGGCACTCCGGGACTCGGCACCCACATCTGAGGCTGGGGGCACTTCCTCACCCCACATCAGTCCCCATTTTGCACA
>NW_022911318.1:0-765 GCF_012274545.1 Fukomys damarensis | reverse complement strand
GGCTTTTGTGCACTCAGAGCGGCTAGGCACTCCCTTAGGCCTGAAGGGCTTCTCTGCTAAAAGAACCTCAGAACAGTGTTTCAATCTCTGCCAGGCAGAGACCTACAAACAAAAAGGACCACAGTTGTACTCCCCATAAGAAGTGGACTTCCCTGGTAAACTCAGAGTTGCAGCACCTTTCTCTGTGGAGTACTTCACATTCATGAAACTGAGCGCTTTCGCATTAAACGGCTAAGCGGCGAGAGAAGCTGTTTCCCGGGGAAAACTGCACTTTAAACCGCAGAAGCCCTCGGCAAAGTGCGTTTGAGTTCTAACTTCAAACTGAACCTCTCCCCAAGTATACAGAGTTCTGGAGGCTTGTGTGCACTCAAAGCTGCTAGGCATTCCCTTAGGCCTGAAGGGCTTCTCTGTTAAAAGTGTCACAGAACAGTGTTTCAATCTCTGCCAGGCAGAGACCTACAAACAAAAAGGACTACAGTTGTACTCCCCATAAGAAGTGGACTTCAATGGGAAACTCACAGAGTTGCAGCACCTTTCTCTGTGGAGTACTTCACATTCATGAAACTGACCGCTTTCGCTTTAAACGGCTAAGCAGCGAGAGAAGCTGTTTCCCGGGGAAAACTGCACTTTAAACCGCAGAAGCCCTCGGCAAAGTGCGTTTGTGTTCTAACGTCAAACTGAACCTCTCCCCATGTATACATAGTTCTGTAAGCTTGTGTGCACTCAGAGCTGCTAGGCACTCCCTTAGGCCTGAAGGGCTTCTCT
>NW_022911317.1:0-1248 GCF_012274545.1 Fukomys damarensis | reverse complement strand
TGAGCATTTCTGTTTCCCTGTCTTAATTGTACTTCATTTCAACATCTCATCACACGATGATCCCAGCAAAACTCAGTTGTAGCAAGCAGTGCCACTGGGCTGACTAGGGAGCTGTGTGTCAGGCACAGCCTCGCCTGCCTGCCACCTGATGCTACATATAAGTACTATGAATAGGCTCACGGCATCCACACCTCCAACTTACATCCACGAGTAAGTCTGTGATACGCAAAGAACAAAGCACACGCAAGAATCTGCATCTGAGCCCCGGGAAGGATGAGGAAGCCTGCGTGGTGTTTCCAGCAGTGGCGATGGTCAAAGCCTTCCAAATGGAATCCCAGCTTCGCCTCTGCAAGATTATAGGCTTGCACTGCTTATTGGCTGAGACTAAAAACACAACTTTTCACAGCCATATCCAGAGAGTTTGCATGTACGTGCAGGTACACACACACACCTCACACCACATGCATGCTGGCTCACAAAAGAAATACCAGAACCATTGGCAATCTATTCTCCATTTGTAGCTCTGTATAGCTGCTGCAAGTTTTACTTTCACACTTGATTTTATCGTTTGGATTCAGACTCAACTCTGCCAGCTCCTTCATATTTCAGTTTTCAGTTTATTAATGATATTGCAATATTAGAGAGGCAAGATTCAGTCCTAGGTCATACATCAAATTTTGGAGTTGGATGCTTGATTTCCAAAATAAATTAGATTTGCAACATTTTTAAAGTCTTAGGCTTGTGCCCTTGGGGACAGACTTTTCCTGCTTTATATGGACAGGTTCAGAGATGAAGCTTGAGCCAGGTATTAAAGAACTTTAAACAGTTCTCTACATTGGCAAACAACAGAAAAGTGGCTAAGATATAAATGCTGATATCCAATTCCTTTGGCTCATACAAGAATGAGATCTTGAGCAAGTTACATAGCCTTTTTATGCAAGTTTTCTTAGCCAGATAATAATTATTTTATGGAGTGGCACCAAATATTAACCAAAGAAAAGTAATCCATGGAAAGTTTTTATTTCCAACACAAAGCATTCCATAAAAGTTAATGTTTATTACTATGGTCAAATAAAAACATTAGGGCAATATGGGCCAGAGTCAAGTGTTAATAAACATTTACATTAAAAATATTAAAATAAAAATTGCTAATAGTCACACAGTTTTGGTAATTTGAGGATCTACTCTATGTACTTCTATAAATTTTTCTTTAATTGCCACACATTTTCTGTGTGTGCTATGAATTCA
>NW_022911316.1:0-205 GCF_012274545.1 Fukomys damarensis | reverse complement strand
GTCACATTGTTACCGAAGTATTTCACAGGATTTTAGGACAGACATCACCGTCCATCTTCAGACATTCTTATTATCTTTCCCCCTGGGAAGCTCTGTGGTCTGAAGCAGATTTCTGTGTCTCCTCGGTGGCACTGGGATCACATTTCCCCCATCAGTTTCTGGTGTTTACACTCCAAAGATGGTGTGAATGGCATCTCATGGGACT
>NW_022911315.1:0-237 GCF_012274545.1 Fukomys damarensis | reverse complement strand
AATATTACTTACTGCTACATCCAGAAAAAAAGATGAATCCTTTACATGTACCAACAATGAATGCCATCATGATGTACCTCAAATATATAATAATAAAAATAAAAATAGTCATTTACATATAAGACAAGACTCTTGTATTTTATTAGTTGGCCTGCATTTTATTCTCCATCAAAACCCATAATAAAAATGACTACTTATTCTTGTTTTACAGATGAAGACCCCCAAACTCACAAACTC
>NW_022911314.1:0-501 GCF_012274545.1 Fukomys damarensis | reverse complement strand
GGAAAGAAAACAGGAGACAATGAGAAAAAGGAAATACAATGTTTGGAAATGTCGAGGGGAGTAAGGACTGAAGGGAGGGCAGGGACAAGGGGAATAATGAGGAACAATACATGACATGTAAAGGTACAAGTTCCCAACAATGAATGTGACTGTACTGTGTACCCTAATGTACCAATAATATACCCAGTGAGGAAAAAACAAAAGAAATCGCTGAACTCCAGCTTTCAGATGTGTGGCTCTTTCACTCGGGGCAAATGACCATTCATGTGGGGTCCTACAATCAATTTTAGCAGAAGCAGGGACCCTGCGGAAGAGAAGGCTACCTTTGCTGAGTCCCTCGCCAGGGATATACTGTACTGCTCAGGTAGGTCATAGGACCTGCAGTAGGGCTTTCTAAAAGATGACGCTTCAATAAAGCTCAATGACCCTTCCTGGTCTCCCCACCCCTTCTTGACACCGAAGGCTCCAACTAGTAGCACAGTCCTATTTTTCAGCCATTCA
>NW_022911313.1:0-286 GCF_012274545.1 Fukomys damarensis | reverse complement strand
AAGATACGGTTAATGAACCTCTGCGTGGACAATTATAACCTAGAATGCAGCTTGGCTTGGTTGTCTCCCACTCACGTGCACTGTCTGATTCAGTTACACACCCACTCACAATTATAATCTTGTTTTCTGAAAAAACACCATGCCCAGACCTCACAGGCAACAGCCCCAGAGCGGGACGCATGCAGGCCCATGCAGGCACACAAATGCCCATGGGCCTGCACACGCTCAGAGACCTCCTCTGCCACAGATGCGTTTAAGGCATCTTCCCAGATGACACCCTTGCTGA
>NW_022911312.1:0-204 GCF_012274545.1 Fukomys damarensis | reverse complement strand
AAAAATCAAACAAATAAAATAGACACTACTGCTATGCTTGCAAAACACTACAAGCCAGAACTGGCTGACAGAAAGATATCAGAACTGGGCATTGTGAGTTTGGGGCTTCATTTGAACATGGCTCAGGTATCTGCACTCTATCCTCCAAGGACTACATCTCTGGCATCCATAGAAAACTGGTAAGAAATATGGGCAGAATCCAAG
>NW_022911311.1:0-219 GCF_012274545.1 Fukomys damarensis | reverse complement strand
TACCTTTTGGATTTTTTTAGTTTACATATGATTCAATGAAGAAACCATATTCTTTATATGATTACCATGATCAAAAATATATTTTCATTATCTTATGTGCTCTAATCTAGGTGAGGAGGCTAATGAGGCATGGTTTGATTGTACTATCTCTCCATCTGTCAATTTTCTACTTAACTTTTGATCTATTCATTTACCAATAGATTTTAGCTCCTTTGTAGA
>NW_022911310.1:0-251 GCF_012274545.1 Fukomys damarensis | reverse complement strand
CCTTCTATTGTTGAATAAGATTTCATTTTATGGACATACTACATTTTATTTACGCATATATCCGTAGACGTATTTGAGTTTTTTGTTTTTTGTTTTTTGGTTTTTTTTACTTTGCAGCTATTACTATGGATACTACTGTGACTCTTTGATGTATGATTTTATATGGATGTATGGTTTTATTTCTCTTAGCTGTATACCAAGAAATGGAATTGTTAGATCATATGCTAACTATTTATTTAACATTGTGAGGT
>NW_022911309.1:0-302 GCF_012274545.1 Fukomys damarensis | reverse complement strand
TCGCAGAATGAATGCATTAGTGCAGCCACAGATCTTCTTTGCAGCGTGGTGCAAACTCGATCATTATGGGGCCTAGGGATCCACCTGCAGCCTTTCCACTTGCTTCCTTGGTGACCTAGGGGAAGTCACAGTTTGAGCCCGCTTCCTCTCTGGGGATAACCGGAGACAAGCCTCCAACAGGATCCCGCACAGGGGTGGCTGACCGGAGCCTGTCCAGCACCTTGCCCCTCCTGATCGCACCTCCCCTACCTGGCAATAGAGCCGATAGAGGGGCACGGCCGCGTAGGAGGCCCCCAGCATGC
>NW_022911308.1:0-320 GCF_012274545.1 Fukomys damarensis | reverse complement strand
GTGCAGCTTTACAGTCTAAGTCCACAGTCTCATTGAAATTGGTATGAATGAGACTCGAGGCACGATCCCTCCCAAGGCCAATCCCCTCTGGCTGTGAGCCGGTGACAATGAACAAGCTATGTCCTTCCAAAATACAGGGTTGGGACAGATACAGGATGGACGGTCCTGCCACAGAAAGAGAACTAGGAGAGAAGAGAGGAATAACCTACCTCTACCAAATCCAAAGCCTGAGAGTGTGCTCCAGGATAAACCTCTCGGCCCCAGGCCTGGACTCTGGACTAGTGGCAGTGGGGACTGGGTCCACAGGCTCCTGGCAGCGC
>NW_022911307.1:0-217 GCF_012274545.1 Fukomys damarensis | reverse complement strand
AAAGATTCAAGAACTGCCATAATGTTTCCTAGAGTGGACATACCATCTACCATTTTCCACCAGCAATATATGATATTTCTCCATATCCTCTGCAACATTTATTACAAGTTCACTACTCTTTCCCTTAATTTCTTTTTTTTACATTTCATATATTATTCTCTTTCCTTATGTCTTTCTCTCTGTCTCTTCTTTTTCTTTGTTTGTTTTTTTGAGACAG
>NW_022911306.1:0-283 GCF_012274545.1 Fukomys damarensis | reverse complement strand
TGCCAGCCTCTGTGGACACTGAATTGATATCTGGGCCTTCCAACTTGGCCTCACTGACTCTAACCCTACTTCTCCCAATATATATCCTCAATATCTAGTTCCTCACTCAAAATTAAAGTCCTACCCATCTCATGTGGACATTGAGGGAACACGACACATTGAACAGAACAATGGCCTTGGCTCAATGGGTGGAATAAACCGAACTAGCATAGACTGCCTTTCTTGCCCTGCCAAATGTCCCTGAATGGGATATACTCATAAGGGAAATAAATAAATCACACAT
>NW_022911305.1:0-656 GCF_012274545.1 Fukomys damarensis | reverse complement strand
TTATGTAGGGAGTAAGCCCAACCCCTCTGTTTCCTCTCTGCTCTCGTTCAGAAATAATCTTGACGGCTTCCTTGCACGGTTGCCATTGCCATGGGGTTAGAGCGAAGAGAAGCCCTCTGCATAGGGCCTTCTCCCCGGACTTCGATCCTACAAAACTGTGAACTAAAAACCTTTTCCTCCTGTTTAGCCTGGACCAAGTATTTCATTATCTGACATGAGGTGACTAACAGAGGTGTCAGACTAACCAAATAAAACTTGCTTTTCAATATAATGTTGGCTGGCCCATGGGCCACATTATGCCAAATCCTGTTTCCATTTAATAACCTTTGTCTTTTAATTGTTTAGCCCATTGACATTTTGTGTAAATATTTGTGGTTAGGTTGAGGTTTATTATTTTTCTAATTTTATTTATACAATTTTATTTTTGTTTCCATGTTTTTAATTTCCTGATTTCCTTTGGGTTATTTCTAATTTTATTTAAATTGATCTAGTAGTTCTTCAGCATACATCTTTATGTTATTTTTGGTAGTTTCTCTGAGAGCTATAATAAACATCTTCAAGTTATGAATGATAATTAGACTTGTATCACTTAATATGGAAAATTTGAAACAGTGTAATTTAAATCACTTA
The DNA here is from genome assembly GCF_012274545.1 of Fukomys damarensis. Classification (NCBI taxonomy): domain Eukaryota; kingdom Metazoa; phylum Chordata; class Mammalia; order Rodentia; family Bathyergidae; genus Fukomys; species Fukomys damarensis. Next base: position 26 of record NW_022911305.1, on the reverse strand, counting down.
AATTCATCCTTTGTGCTATTGAATCA
>NW_022911304.1:0-205 GCF_012274545.1 Fukomys damarensis | reverse complement strand
GCTATGAAGCCAGGAAAAGACACAAAGGAACTTTAAATACATATTGCTAAGAGAAAGAAGCCAGTCTTAAAAAGCTACATACTTTATGGTACAGGGGAGATCAAAAACTAAGAGGCTAAAAAAAACTTATTACAGTAAAAGACACTGCCAAGAATGATAGGATAAGAGTGTTGGAAGCAAAGGAGAGTAGTTTGAGGGTGATTAA
>NW_022911303.1:0-226 GCF_012274545.1 Fukomys damarensis | reverse complement strand
TTTATAAATTGACCCTATTTTCTTTTCTCATTTTGTTCCTCTTACTTCTCCCATCTATAACCTACAACAGAAATAATTAACATTTCAGATATGAAAACATAATTCTGGTTCCCCATAACCTACATAGGAATAAAAATTGTTAGTTCTTTTAGCTATATTTCACATGCCATACCTCTTTTCTGAATATGGTCCAGTTATCAGATTCCCCAATAAATAGCTTTATTCT
>NW_022911302.1:0-347 GCF_012274545.1 Fukomys damarensis | reverse complement strand
GTGAGAAGGAGACATTGTCAGGTCGGAAGCACCAGGTGCTGAGCGCTGGAGCTGCCTCCCAGTATATGGCTCCTCAGCAGGGTGAGCGGCTTGAGCCCTGAGCTCTTTTACTTTTCTTATACATTCACGTTTCTGTGCTCCGAATTTCAGAGCTTTTCGTGACAGTTCTAAATCCAGATGGATATTAGTGCACAGAATTCCATTTTCCAAAATCCTTGACATTTGTTCATGATTTTTTCAATTTGTGCAAATTTAAAGCGCCATGGGAACTTATCGTCCTATAGCTGGAGTTCAGTCAGTCGTCGACTACATTCTCTCTGCCTCTACCTGTGCCCCTCCTTCCCTTT
>NW_022911301.1:0-241 GCF_012274545.1 Fukomys damarensis | reverse complement strand
CAAGCAGCAGATCATGAAGACAGAATTTGCAACTCAGAGAAGGCCAGATTATTAAAAACCAACAACCAGAGAAAAACAAGAAACCATAGTTATTCCAACACTTATCAAGAATGCCTAGTTTTATATTACTATACAAAATTACTATACATAGAAGGATAAAAAAAATATAACCCATAGTCAGGACAAGCAATACAATCAAAATGTCTTTTAAGGCCCAAATGTTACATTTAGCAAAGATTTC
>NW_022911300.1:0-601 GCF_012274545.1 Fukomys damarensis | reverse complement strand
AGATAGATAGATAGATAGATAGATAGATAGATAGATAGATAGAAAGACAGACAGACAGAGGGAATGTATTTGCCTAACAGTGGTATTTACCTTGAGGCACATTGAGTCCCAAAAGTAAAATTCATAAAGATTTTTGAACCTAGATGAACAAGCCAAGCTAACACCAACCCCAACTCTATCATACTATAGTTTGTCAACAGTCATTTCTCCTGATACTGGAGTGTAGCTCAGTGGTACAACCCTTGCCTACCATGCACAAGGCCCTGGGTTCCACCCATAACACTAAGCACAAAAAGCTGTTACTCTTTCCTTGAACCAGAAAAATCCCATGGAATACTCTGGATTCGTTGAAGGCCCAAAGGTGGTGTGGGGAGGACGCTGTCTCACAGCTCCAGATCATCATTTCCTCACCTACACACGGAAGGTGAGGCGAGGGTCACCATGACCTCAGCCACATCTGTAACCTGCAGTGCTTCCTGGAGGAATACGGCAGCCGGGAATATGAAGGCTCAAATCCAGCTGAGCATGCCACTGAGTTCCACAGAGTGTGGATGCCAAATGGGTTGATTTCTTCTGCGGTCAGGAAACACATGGGAGAATC
>NW_022911299.1:0-1467 GCF_012274545.1 Fukomys damarensis | reverse complement strand
TGTATGTATGTATGTATGTATGTATGTATGTATGATGCATGAATAAATGACAGGGTGTCTTTATGTAGTCCAAGATGGTCTCTTAATTTACCATGATCCTCGTGCCTCAGCCTCTCAAGTGCCAGCATCATAAGCATGCACCACTAAGCCTAGGTATAAGCCCTTATTTTAAAAATTTTGTCTTGAGACAGGATCTCACTAAGTTGTCCAGCCTGACCTCAAACTTTCAGTCCTCCTGTTTCAGCCTCCCAAGTATTATGACATTACAAGATTACAGGCATTCCCCAATGCACCAGGCTATGCCTAATGTTTTAAAAATTTCCCCAGAGAGTGTTAGGGAGAATTTTTTCAATTCATCGCACTTGTGCATGCAGTGGGTCTTTAAATCTGAAGACTTAGTTTAGTTCACTCATTTCTAAGTTTTAAACAATTTTAACTTTCATCCTTCTTTTTTCTCTATATTCTCTTTCTGGATCTTCTACCTGTAAAATATTGGAACTTATAAATTTGTTCTCTAATTTTTCTCTTATTCATATTTATGTTTTTATCTCTTAATATTTCTTTCTTTCACTTTTGTGAGGATTTTTTTGTGACATGCTCTCCATTTTTCTTCTAACTTTTCTGTTAAAATTTTATTACTGCTCCACATTTTAACTTTCAACATCTCATTCTTTATTTCTTTAACAAATCCTGTTCAAGTGTAATGGATATACTATTGCCTGTCATCTCCTTGACAATATTCTTAATACTGTTTAGTTCTGTTTTAATCGTTTCTGTTTTCTTTATTGTCTCTGTTTTATTGGGTACCTTGATTCCCATTGCTTCCAGGAGTTCTCACTTGTTAGGGGCTTTCTTCAGATGGCTGGGGTCTATGGCCACCCATTCATATTTGAGAATGAGTCACTGTGGAGGAAAGTATAGAAGCCCTTTCTTAGAACAAAGACATGCTGGGGGGAACGGAAATCAAACTGATGTCAGCCTTGACAGCAGCACGGGTCTTCCAGATTTTGTTCACAGTACCCCATGAGTTTAGCCCCAGGGGAATGGGAGTGAGAAAAATGTTTTCCATTCTAATTTTTATGTGCTGCTCAGCAGTCAGGAAGAGTGTGAGCAACACAGGTTATTTAGACATACAGAAACTAAGTTTAACCATCCTAGAGTTTCATCAAAAGAATTATTAAAGGATGAGCCCAGGCAGAATTAAAGCTAATCTACCAATGGTAAACAAGGTAAAGCAATAAGTACAGACTTGGAGAGAATTATGTCAGTAGATAAAAAACCTAGTGGCTGTGAAAATAAAAAAGCATTTTATTTCTTCTTTAAAACAACTTCACTGAGGTATGATTTTTTTTTCCCAGTACTGGAGATGGAACCCAGGACTTTGTGCTGGCCTACATCCCCAGACTTTTCTTTAATTTTTGAGACAGGATCTTGCTAAGTTACTCAGGCTGTGCTCAAACCTGTGAT
>NW_022911298.1:0-1796 GCF_012274545.1 Fukomys damarensis | reverse complement strand
ATGATACAATATAAAACTTTTACAAAAGTATACTAGTGCAAAGTATGCTATGTTTACTCATATCATTTCTCTCTCTCCAATCTCCTTCACTTCCAGAATATTTACATCTAGCAGTTTGAGACAAAGAGATTACTCCTAGTCCTGGGTTGTGGCTGACAATTACCTCAGGAACTCTGCTATGTTCTAGCTGTCACTGCTTACCAATTAACAAGAACCACAATGTAAATCTGTGAAAAAAATCTCCAGAATCTCCTTCCTTTCTCTTCTACCTTAGATATATGGAAAGAGGTGACTAAAAGGTTCTGCACAGTGACCAACACTTATTTTTATTAGAGGCACTGGGAGGGATAACAAAAATTCAAGTTATCAAGATTCAGGTGCTGCCTATAAATGTGCATGTGAATCTACAGCAACTACACAATTTACATATGCCCATCTCTAACTTGAAACTTAATTTTGTAATTTTATTCAATCTATGACCATGGTTATCTAGATTGTATTTTTCAAAGCAAAAATACAGAAATTATTTTGGGGGGATTATGTGAGAAAAACACATTCTTAATGGCCCCCTTCCAAGATTACACAGGCAAGTAAATACAAGTCCTTATTATGTTCAGTGAAAACCCATTAATAACTGTCTATACATAAAGAATAATATAACTGATAGGGGAGGGACTTATATTCTACTAATAATACCTCCATATAAATTATTTCATAATTCATGCACAAATGAAATTAAATGAAGAAAAAACTCAATGGAAATTCCAGTGGTGGCATTCATAGTGTGATGATGTGGATCTCATAACAGGCTTCAAAGTGAAAATCCTGTCCGCCCCCATTTGTTATTCTTTAACTTCAGTTTTCATACCTAGAAGACAGTGATAGTATCACCCAGTAAGTCTCCCTGGCCTCTTGACCATTAACCAACACTTCTTGTAAAAAAGTTTTTTTTTCAGCTTTAACTGAGTTTATTGGTACATTTTAGGGATACAGTACAGTTACATTCAAAAGTTTAATTGACAACCAGGACTAAAAACTTCACCATCTTTATCTTGCCCTAAAGTGATGGCATAATAAAAAGTACAAGACAGGATTGGTTACAGATACAAGAGTGTAAAGACCAACATTAGGGTTCTAACATCTCCCTTTACTATCTATGCAAATTTAGATGAGTTTTTCATGTTTCTGATTCTGCTTCCTCTTCTGAGGACACCTCTCACACTGTAAGGCTATGGGTGAGATTTTTAAGCGAGGAAAAATATAGAAAAGAATCTAACACAGAGTCTGGCATAAACAAGACTCTTAAATGATAAACAGTTGCTCTTTCTACTCTTGATTCAGATCTGTTAAGTAATTATGTTCTGATACATCAGTGTAGAGATATGGCAAATACTGTACTATTATATGTGTAAGAATGCTTTAATATTCCTCAACTGTATTGCAAACAATTTTTTGTGAGGAAGAAACAGTGCAAATTCACATAAAATAAAATCCACATTAAAAATAAAGTTTAGGAAGACTTGGTAAGTTGTTTGAGAAGAAACAGGTATTTGGTAGCAAGGCTGAAACTCACTCTGACTTTAAGATTTTTATAATTTATTTTTCATATTACATAAAAGTCTGAGATCAATTGCTTCATAAGTGGAAAAATGGTTTATAATATGAGTAATTTCAAGTTATATAATACTAAATGCTTCTGAAGTGAGGTTAAACATGAAGCTCTTTCCTTCATTTCTTTTCTCCTTCAAACAACTTGATGGTAGAAATAGATGAAGAAATGAATTATGGTGGTCTTG
>NW_022911297.1:0-1189 GCF_012274545.1 Fukomys damarensis | reverse complement strand
TCGAGCTGCACTTACTAGACTCGGGCAAGAAACCCTGGGAAAGCCCAACTGCCATACAGTCAGGGCCCAGATGGGCAGGAGGGTTTCAGTAGGATATGCCTCTTGTGTAATCAGAAGAACCTCTGAGTAGCTAAATTATTTTTGAAATGTGAGCAAGATATTCACATTTTGAGGGCCACAAGGAGTTGACATTGAATAGGAAAAGAGGAAATTCATATTTACTTCTATTTCTCATAGCGCTTTCCCTCCTGGCACCCCTACCTACCTTGTGGGATAAGCCTGCCTGACTTAAATTGTTTCTCTTCTCATGTACTGAATTTGAATTAGTTATATAAATATACATTGCATCTATGCAATTTTCTACACATTGCAATACCCAAGTGCTATAGGATGGGCAAATAATTTAGCTAAATTCAACATAACCTTCAAGTCATAAACTTCATTAAGTTTTCTTCAAGACAATATAAATGGGGGGTTGTCATTTTGTTTTGTTTTGAGAGGGCTGATTCTAAATGACAGTGTTTCTTTAAGAGTGATGCTAAAGGACAAATTTTTTGAGTGGGAGGCCTGGACTGATTGATTGTCTGTAGAACTAGGGAGCTCTGGTTGTCTCCAAGAAAATGTCCAGTTCCTGCTACAGGTTAATCCAGTGGTTCTTAAACTGGGAGATGATTTTTGTCTCCCACAGAACATTTTTGATTATCACAAACTAGGGAGAGGGAGATGCCACTGGAATCTAGCTGTCATGCAGCCCAGTACCCTACAAAGTGTAGGACGCCCCCCATAACACAGAATTATTTGGTCCAAAATGTCAATGGTGGAGAACCAGTGGAGCGGGGGCCTGGACAGTCCTTTAGTGGGATCTGCGGTGCTGGATAATTGCTTCAGTTTGTTCCAGTGGAGATTTCCATCAGGTACCTCTTAAGGTCTTTCTGCACAAGCATCCGGTACACGGTGGGTGCGCTGCACAGGGTGGTGATGGGATAGGTGGTAAGCGTCTGGATTATGGAGAAAGACAGAGATGTCAGAAGTGGTCATGAAAAGCCATGACTAGAGCTGATGTCCACAGTCTCTCATTGTCTTCCACGGGGATGTGTTTATCTCATGATCACCGCTAGGAGTAAGAAAGCAAATACTGTATTTCTCAGTTGTCATGTGACTGTATATCTGTTGGAAACTTGGAAAAAAT
>NW_022911296.1:0-407 GCF_012274545.1 Fukomys damarensis | reverse complement strand
CAATGATGTCCTTATGTTGACTTTTTTCCCCAGCAACAGCATTGTACAGTAATACCTCTGTTATGAATGCTTCTTTTCAAAAACAGTTCAATTCTCAAAAGCATTTGACAAAATTCTGCTTCCATTTACAAACTCTACATTGGTGACAAACACAGCTGTGTCCATCTTTCTCACACAAACACAAACATGGCCCATCTTCCCCAAAATTGTATAATAAATTAAGTTTGTGAACCAGGGTATCACTGTATTTAGGGTTTTTTGTTTGTTTGTTCAGACAGGGTTTCACTAAGTGTTCCAGCCTGGCCTTGAACTCACTGTGTATACAGCCCAGGCTGGCCTTGCACTTGTGGTTATCTTCCTGCCTCAGCGTCCTGAGTGCTGGGATTATAGGCATGTATCATACCATG
>NW_022911295.1:0-778 GCF_012274545.1 Fukomys damarensis | reverse complement strand
CCGTCCAACGCTCTGGACACTACTCAGGGAGGATAGCGGGGGGCCTATTCCGTCCCCGACATCCAGCGCTCACCCTCCTCTGTGGCCAGTCGATGCCCACCATAGCCAGGCCTCCACGGGCAGGTCCTGGGAAACACACATTCGACCGCACCTTCAAGAAAGGCACTGCCCTCACCTTCGCTCGCACAGGCAAACCACCTGGAAGGTGAATTCCGTCCGTGTCATGCTCACCAATCCTAACCCTAACCCTAGCCCACAGCCTGATTCCTCGGTTGCTGTGGGGCATCACTTGAAATCCTCCCCTGCGCTTAAGCCCCAGGTGTCATCTCATGCTGACACTCACTAGGAAACCCACAGCCCGACACCCAGGCAGCGAAATCCCAAAGCTGTCCTTCTCCGGAATCCTCCGCCTAACCCTAACCCTATCCCTGAGCCTCGAGGAGGGACTTACATTCCTACATCATTCCTAAAACTCAGGGTCCAATGAACACGAAGCCTCACCCTCCGTCACACACTACCCTACACGGGGAGCCCAACGGGGAATCCGTTCCAGCCCCTAAATGTAGCTCTGACGCTAGGCGATGGCCCCTCCCTCCCGATTCTGTCAAGGCGGCAAGGCTCCGGTCCGAGGGAAAACCACGGCACATCCGAGCTTCTCAAAAGTCACTGCCCTCACCTTACCTCTCTCGGCCAAATTGTCTGCTGTGTGAATTCCTGATGTGTCGTGCTCCCCTGTCCTAACCCTAACCCTAGCCCACCACCTGATTCCTACCTTCCC
>NW_022911294.1:0-230 GCF_012274545.1 Fukomys damarensis | reverse complement strand
TGTGTTGTATGTGGTAGGTATCTTGCCGGCCTGTTGCTTGTCTGACTTTATGTCTTTGGATTTAAAAACTCATTTTGACATAAAATTTAACCAAGACACCTGTCTTTTTCTGGTTATTCAGGAAGTCGGAATTGTTTCCCTCTGATTATTTCAGCGTTTTCTGAATTTTCACTGTATGTCCGGGGGTCGAGAGCTGGGCCCACCACTCAATGACACTGCCTCCCGTGACA
>NW_022911293.1:0-394 GCF_012274545.1 Fukomys damarensis | reverse complement strand
ACAACAACAGCAATAAACCATGGGACATTTAAAATAAATAAAGTTCCTTTTTAATGTGGAGGTAATTTATAGTAAATTAAAGGGGAATTTAAGGATGTTTCCTAAGAAACAATAATTTTAGGTAGGCAATTATGAGGAAGATAATTATCATACAAGCCAAAGCCACATAATTCTTCCACAAGCCCCAAGATGAGAGATCGATGCCGTGTGTTGTCAAGTATTCATCACCGTAACATCTGAAATGCAACACAAAAAGAACACAACTTTATTTCTGGTATCAGTCAACTATTACTCAATTTGTTCACTGTTTCTTTGTGGAGGTCTAAACATTAAAATGTTGTTAGTAGTAGTTTATCTCTTCACATGTAATAGCCAATAATGATTAACCTCTTCC
>NW_022911292.1:0-200 GCF_012274545.1 Fukomys damarensis | reverse complement strand
ATGGTGGATGTAGTCATTAGCCTCTTAGATGACGTTACATGTTTTATCTGTCATCCTTTAGAGAAAACCATCCTTTGGAGGAAAAAAGAAACTGAAACAACTTAGTTACTTTTCTGTGTAGTCAAATCACTCCTAACAGACTTTCCTAAAGTAAAGGGTAGAAATTATTTCTGATTTTCATTTAACTATACTTTTACTAT
>NW_022911291.1:0-234 GCF_012274545.1 Fukomys damarensis | reverse complement strand
GCATCTTAGGTGCAGAAGCAGCCCCCTGCCTGGCTCCCTTACAGATCAGCTCCCTCACTTTCATACCTTGGCATTGAAGTCCTTCATCAGTCTTGTTACCTCCCTGATAAGGGAACAGGAACTAGGTTTAACACAATCTGCCCCAGGGCCAGTTCTCGGCTCATTTCTTATATCCATCTGAGCCTGGCACTTCAAAGTTCTCTTACAAGCTCAGTTGTTCATCTGTATAGGGAC
>NW_022911290.1:0-208 GCF_012274545.1 Fukomys damarensis | reverse complement strand
AGACAATATTTTCAAAATATATACCTGATACAAAGCAATATGCAGAACATCAAAAACCCTTGAAACCCAGCAATGAGATAATTACAATTACGTGAGTAGATAAAACTGAAGACAAGTTATCGGTAGATATTATACCAAAGAACACATGGCCACTATGTGTATGAAATATGCTCAGTACTGTATTTATATTAGGAAATGACAGATTAAA
>NW_022911289.1:0-213 GCF_012274545.1 Fukomys damarensis | reverse complement strand
ATTTTCTTGAATTCCTTCTTTGCTTACATTATTTCTAATAAAGTACCAGATTTCATTCATTCAGTTGCTCATTCTGATTAATCTATTCATAGCTTATGAAATATTTATTGATAGCTTATTCTCTGCTAGTCACAGCGCAAGCTGTTGGCGCTATCACTGTAACTAGGTCATGGTCATGGACCTCAGAGACCTCCCAGTCCAGCAAGAGGCCAA
>NW_022911288.1:0-270 GCF_012274545.1 Fukomys damarensis | reverse complement strand
CCACACGTCTCAGATGTACTTACAAATCCAATTCGTTTGGGTAAAAATTCACTTACTAGTATTCTTAAATTGTTGAATTATGGTGAGAGTTCCTTTAAATGTAGATTTCATAGAGGAAGATTGCATTTTATAGTATCAGAAAAACTTCAGTCCAACTCTTCTACAGATCACTGGGTTCAGCTCTGGAAGGCAGCATCTGGGGAGATAAGAAGCCCCCGCTGGCACAGGGCTTTACGTGAGTGAGGACATCAGCCCAGCACCCTCACAGAG
>NW_022911287.1:0-377 GCF_012274545.1 Fukomys damarensis | reverse complement strand
TAAAATCTACTTGATCTTCAAAGAGGATAGCTACAGTTATTTTTTGGGGGGTTCCTGTCACATAGAGTATTGTTTTCCACCCTTTAACTTTCAATCTATGAGTTTCTTTTTGCATTAAGTATGTTTCTTGTATGCAGAATATTGTTGGATCTTGCTTCTTGACCCCTTCAGCCAGTCTATTTCTTTTGATTGGCGAATTCAGACTATTAACATTGATGGTTATAACTGGTGTGTGTTGACTTGTCCTTGTCGTGACTTTTTCTTTTTGTTGGATCCTCCCCCTTTGCATTTAATTCCTTGTTGTGCCTGATGGATTCATTCTGCTGGGCTTCCTGGAGTTGTGATCCATATTGTCTTTTCTTAGGATATTCTTTAAA
>NW_022911286.1:0-307 GCF_012274545.1 Fukomys damarensis | reverse complement strand
CAAAATATGTAGCATTTTTCAAGAGCTTCAGTGATCTCAGTTTGACCTTCAAGTTCATTTCTAAAGATTTTTGTAATAAAACATTGCAATGTGGTGAAACACTCATGTATATATAGCATTACCAATTTCTGAGAAATTATTATAAATATATATGTGCATTTCATATAAAATTTTGCTCTTCCCTCTAAAATTGTGTTGAAAGGCTGGTATGAATAATTGTACATTACTTAGAAAACGGATGAAGTAAAGAATTTTTCATCAAAAGAAGTAGAACCAGAAACTTTTAAAAATAAATTTAATACACAAT
>NW_022911285.1:0-233 GCF_012274545.1 Fukomys damarensis | reverse complement strand
GTTTTTCATGTGTCTGCAAGTTGAAAGCTAATTTTTAATTTTACACAGAAAGACAAAGAATATATAAGGCAATCTTGAAAAAGAAAAATCTGAGGCCTATACCTCCAGATACCAAAGATGCATTATAAAGTTATAGAAACAAAAAAAAATGGTTTTAGAGCTGAGATAGATGAACTAACTGAAGGGACTGAGTACAGCTGAAGATGAATCCACACATCTGTGGTATCCTGATT
>NW_022911284.1:0-437 GCF_012274545.1 Fukomys damarensis | reverse complement strand
TGCTCCACGGAAGGAGTCACTGTGAAATGATAGGTGCTTTCTCTGCCATCTTCATCACTTCTTTCCAAGTCCACACCAAAAGCATGTTTAATGTCCATATTTCTACCAAGTCATTTCAGGCCAATCTAAGTTTTCCTCTCACACATTTCAGAATCTTTCTGGCCTCTGCCCCTTATCCAATTCCAAACTGCTTTACATTTTTAGGTATTGTACAGAAATATTCTACTTCCTGGTATCAAGATTTTTATGTATCTGTACTTCATTTGTTTTTATTACCAAATAATATTTTTTAGATGGCTATATCACATTCACATTTTATTTATCCACTCATCAGCAGCTGAACATTTGGAGTGTCTACCTTTTGGCTATTTTTTTTTAGTTTATTGGTACATTTTAGGTATAGAGTACAGTTACATTCATTATTGGGATCTTGTACC
>NW_022911283.1:0-1001 GCF_012274545.1 Fukomys damarensis | reverse complement strand
ACAATAAACACATTTTGAGTGTGGCTATTGGAGCATACAGAATATTTTACTTGTATTTCACAAAATCTTACAGCACTTCCTCTGGTATAAATGACTGCCAAAATTGAGGTGCATTGCTGGGAATATGTCTGATAGGTTTCACCCCTGTGAAGATCCTCACTATATTTTTGGAACTGTTTCTAACATTAGATCATTCCATTCGGTAGCATGACTATTCTGCACCACGACAACTAGTCAACTAGTATGCACTGACAGTGCTCCTTTCCTCATCATCTGAATCAAGTAGGTCTGCATTCCCTATAAATAGCTCCATTTCACTGAACAGGAAATTGGCTCACATGGCCATAGTGTCAAAAACATCATCATTTCATTTTCCATGCATGAGTAATCTGGGGATTCATTTGAGATCTCCTCCAAAACATGCATATCTGATTTTTCATGTGTCATTGTACTGAATTTGGCTAAAATATTACCCAAAATTCCAAAGAAAACTTAAAACCAGACTTTGTATACAAGTAAATTCAGCATGAATATTTCATAGCTAAAACTAACCTGATACTGGTTTGGCGCTCTTATACATTACTTGCAATTCCTCTGTCAATTGGCTGAATGCACAGATGGGTTTCTGCTTTCACCAGGCACAGCTGCTATGAGTCACACCCACATTCCATTAATGTAAAATACATGTTTCCACAACAGCAATGTAGTAAATAGACATTTACACCCTTTAGTTCTCAGACATACATATGTAAAACCCATTAGATGGGGATTATGTGGGTAAAATCCTGGTTTTGCCCTTTGTACATGGGTACACATCTTGCTATTCTTCCTGCCAAGTGAGTAAATAGAAATACTGCTTCCGATGTACCCCAGGCAAAGTCCTGAGACACACAACAAGCTTCTTTTAAGGCGAAGGACAAATGTACAGTAGAAAACTGTGGGATGAGTTTTAGTAAACTGATGTTATGCCCCGTTAAGTGTAGATCAAATAATTGTACCAT
>NW_022911282.1:0-203 GCF_012274545.1 Fukomys damarensis | reverse complement strand
TCTTAGTATGTAAAACATGAAAATATGACTTTATAAATATAGTGAAGGAATAAAATAGCAAGACAATAATAATCCAATATCCCAATAGTCTCTTACTTAAAGGCATGAGGGTTGCTTCACCACTATGAAATTTTTGTGTGGAATAGCATCATTTGTGTTTCTTGCAGACATTACTAAAACTGAAAAAAATTATTTATGAAAAA
>NW_022911281.1:0-240 GCF_012274545.1 Fukomys damarensis | reverse complement strand
AGAAAATGTGTCTATATTTTGACCATATTCTGAGACATTATGGGAATGTAAGAATAAGGGCTGCGAACTAATTAACTTGGTGGAGAAAGTTTTATTGTAGCTCATTGTTTAGGCTGTGGCATGGGCACTGCTCTCTGCTTTAGCTAGCTTTGCATTGAGAATCAGGGGCAAAACCTGGAACTGAATGATGTGAAGCTTGTCCCAAAAGGAAGTCCCTGCAGTGTTGGTGCCTTTCAGAGA
>NW_022911280.1:0-793 GCF_012274545.1 Fukomys damarensis | reverse complement strand
CCACTCCACTGACTTCTAGATCTGGAATGGTCTCCCTAAAATTAATTAGAAGGTTTAGAGAAGAATATTTAAAAAAACAATCCTTTAGTCTTTTCCCTTAGTTCCCCCACTATAATAAAATCAAAGACAGCACTAAATAGGAAAAGAACTTTCATAAAAGCAGCCAAAAAACAAACAAATAAATAAAAACAACCCCCCTAAAGGATTTTGTACAGAATAGGAATTTTAAAAACTAAATGGCAGAGCCACCTGTTCCCCTTGATCTTTTCCTCAGACACTATTCAGTGCCAAAGACAAGCTCGTGACAAAGTAGAAACTGTCATGCACACAGGTCAAGGCTGTAAGAAGTGATATGCTTATTAGAGAACAAAGAATTGAAATTTAAAAGAATTCATTTGTCTTAAAGAAAATGTAAAGATTTCCAGATCCTGACAAAACTTTCTTTCTAAAAGTCTATTTTCAGGCTAACGTACTTCATAGACCTACTAGGCCATCATGATTAATCCAACACATATGTTGTATAAGATGATTTTCGTGAAGGTGGGCTTCTGTCATTTGAATGAATGGGAATCAATGAAATGCTTTAAAATACTCAAGTAGATTCAACAGAGCTAATCATTTGCTGAACCCTATATATTTTAATAAGAAAAAAAAATCAGTCTCCCCTTCCCCTTGTTTTGGTCGTATTAGGGACTAAACCTAGGGCCTTGACCATGCTAAATACATGTTCTCCAACTTAGCTACGCAGTCAGCCCTAGCCTCTTTTTTTTTTTTTTTTTTTTTTTTTTTTTTG
>NW_022911279.1:0-255 GCF_012274545.1 Fukomys damarensis | reverse complement strand
TAGTTAGGAGATTCATATCGCTTTCTAATTTTCTCCTTTGCCAGATTTTTGGCTTTTTTTTTTCTTAAATATAGAACATTTTCTTTTCCTTTTTTCAGTTCTGGGGATCAAACTCAGGACCTTGCACTTGAAGGCATGCACGGTGCAAACCCAGATTCTTGGCTTTTTATGTTTTTATTTTATTCTGTTCTGAGTTTCTTTTACTTTTGAAAAATTCTGACGAGGGCTTGACTTCACTTTGGGAAAATGAGCATG
>NW_022911278.1:0-296 GCF_012274545.1 Fukomys damarensis | reverse complement strand
AAGCCTATGGCCACACTTCTACCTCTCTTATTGTAGTGGTATTTACTAGGCATTCATTGTAGCGAAATACTATACCAGAGGACATCCTGTCTAAGTGTTGCTTTTCGTTCAGGTCTCACCAAAGAGGAATACATGCACAATTAGACAAGGACATAATAAGAGTTCCCTATATGCATCAACCTGTCACTTACTGAATGATGGAATGGGACAGAAAGAACGGACAACAACTGAACAATGTTAATAGCTTGCAAGAGAACCCAGGAAATATAATTCATTGAAAATGATTTTAAAATAAA
>NW_022911277.1:0-205 GCF_012274545.1 Fukomys damarensis | reverse complement strand
CCTTCCAAATAGCTCAGTGGAAAAGTGGGGAGGAAAAAAGGACAACAAAAAGACCTAACAAACTTGATCCCTCAGGTGATCAAGTTAGCCTCCACAGCAGTAAGCGTATTGGAAACGTGAACCCCTGCAACATAAACCAAACGGCACTTCACCCTCGTTATCTCCCTTCCTCAAACCCACAGCCCAGTCTAATGGGGAGAAAAAT
>NW_022911276.1:0-561 GCF_012274545.1 Fukomys damarensis | reverse complement strand
GCCTAGCAGCTCTGAGTGCACACAAGCCTCCAGAACTCTGTATACTTGGGGATAGGTTGAGTTAGAAGTTAGAACCCAAACAAACTTTGCAGTGGTCTTCTGCAGTTTAAAGTGCAGTGTTCCCCGAAAAACAGCTTCTCTCACCACTTAGACGTTTAAAGCGAAAGCGGTCAGTTTCATGAATGTGAAGTACTCCACAGAGAAGGTGCTTCAACTCTATGAGTTTTCCAGTGAATTCCACCTGTTATGTGGAGTACAACTGTATTCCTTTTTGTTTGGAGGTCTCTGACCTGCAGAGATTGAAACCCTGTTGTGAGGCACTTTTAGCAGAGAAGCCCTTCAGGCCTAAGAGAGTGCCTAGCAGCTCTGAGTGCACACAAGCCTCCAGAACTCTGTATACTTGGGGATAGGTTCAGTTTGACGTTAGAACCCAAACGCACTTTGCAGAGGTCTTCTGCAGTTTAAAGTGCAGTGTTCTCCGGGAAACAGCTTCTCTCACCGCTTAGACATTTAAAGCGAAAGCGGTCAGTTTCGTGAATGTGAAGTACTCCACAGAGAACG
>NW_022911275.1:0-219 GCF_012274545.1 Fukomys damarensis | reverse complement strand
AACTAATATAAAATTAAAACAACAGACTTGGATAATTAATTTTCAATTTGTTTAACTGATTCAATGGTAAACAACCATACATACTGGATGAAGAATTATGACACAAAATTACAGTAATGAATTTGCCCTTAAGAATCTTGAAATCTAGTCTATGGAGAGATACGAATATACAGAAACATTGACAATACTGAATATTTCACATCAGAGGACGACACTGTG
>NW_022911274.1:0-286 GCF_012274545.1 Fukomys damarensis | reverse complement strand
AGAGTTAAGGTGAGAGCAGTGACTTTTGTGAAGCTAGGATGTGCCGCGGCTTTCCCTCGGACCTGAGCCTTGCCGCCTTGACAGAATCGGGAGTGATGGGCCATCGCTTAGCCATAGAGCTACATTTAGGGACTGGAACGGATTCCCCGTTGAACTCCCCGTGTAGTGCAGTGTTTGACGGAGGGTAAGGCTTCGTGTTCACTGGACCCTGATTTTTCGGAATCATGTAGGAATGTATGCGCCTCCTCGAAGCTCAGGGATAGGGTTAGGGTTAGGCGGAGGATTC
>NW_022911273.1:0-335 GCF_012274545.1 Fukomys damarensis | reverse complement strand
ATATATATATACACACATACATACATACATACATATATAAATTGAATTTTGGGAAACTTTAACGGTGCTGCCAATATTGCAAAAAGTCATCCCTATATATTGTGTTGAGTTGGCATTGTACAGAAATGGACAGCCATATTGGTTTTGAAATGTTAATTTTTTTCATTTTTATTTTTTATTTTTTTTCCATGTATATGGGGGTAACACATTGTACTAAATATTTAAGGTCATATCTACCTGGGTTTGATTACAGAAACTAATACAGTATTCTATAAATAATGAAAAAAAAGAATAAGATAAGACTATAAGAGCAAGAAGCAATTTAAATATGTTCA
>NW_022911272.1:1826-2225 GCF_012274545.1 Fukomys damarensis | reverse complement strand
AGTATATATAGTTTTCTTTAGATTAGGAATTAAAATGTTTCCATCACTGAGGTATTTATTTTACATAACAATAATATTAAATGCTTTGTAACATATATATCGAGAATCATTCTGAGTGGATAAAAATTTAAATACAGTAGCAAGTGGGATATATGTTCTTTCAGATGTTGAATATTCTATTTTCTAGGTTTATAGCATTATTTAAAATCTCTAAGACTCAGTGCCCTCTTTTGTAAAATGGATTTACTAATATTTACTTGTTAGAGTTACCATGATGATTTTAAAAGTTAATATCTACAAGGAGTTTAGAAAAACTTTATACACATGGGAATGCTGGCATTCTAAGGTGATACAAAATAAATTAGGCTTTCAGATAATAAGTGTAGTTAAGTCATTTAC
>NW_022911272.1:0-1217 GCF_012274545.1 Fukomys damarensis | reverse complement strand
TTTTTTTTTAATGGCAAAGTCAAGTCACATTTACAATTGTATTATCTCAGCAGAAATGCAGACTCTGATTAAGAAGAGTGAGAAAAACAGATGCGATAAATATTGTATACTGAGTCACAAGTGAAACAGTCCAGTAAAACTGGTTTCATGCATATAATTTATTTTTAATTACTGTGTTATTGTATGTTTCATGTAAGTATATAATTACAGTTTAATTGAATACAGAAATAAAGATATTTCTAAAATATTAGCATTTTACTGTCAAAATTTCATGCCAGGAAAAGGAAAAACTTAAATCAATTGTTTGGATCTTTTACTGAGAGTTTTTATCTTTTATTTCCTTTTTAATAAATTTATATATACATATGTTATATACTTACAATTATATTACCTTTGTGCTCTAATTCACTCTGAAATGATTTTGAGGTTGAATAATTAATTCCACCAATGCAGTTTTAAACCACTGACAAACTTTACATTTATTAAAAAATATGTAAGTATACTTTGATTTATGATTATAGTTGCATCTTTAACAATATATGAATTCATAGGATGCAAAAGTATGTTTTTTATAAATTGTTTATAGAGGAAATTTTGAAAGTAAAAAATAATTTCTGAAATATTAGCAGAAATTATTTAATTTCTGAGGTATTTAACTGTTTGACTGAGGGTATTCATTTCTTTTTTTGTTTCTTTGTTTCTTGGTACATTTTAGGTATACAGTACAGTTACATTCATTATTGGGATCTTGTACCTTTACGTGACAGGTCTTGGTTCTCATTTTTTCCCCTTATCCCTGGCCTCCCTTCACCCCCTCTCCTCCTCTCCCCATTTACAAACACTTTATTTCCATTCTTTCATTTTCTCATATTTTTTCTTATTCATTTTATTGATGTCAAGCTTGGACAAAATGTCCTGAAAAGACTGTTTATGTTCATCATGAGACTAATTAGAAAAAGAACATCTAAAAATAAAAATGATTTTTAGCTCAAAAATATTCATTCATGTTTAAACTAGTGAAATTTCTTATGACATTTTATTGCTTCTTTTGCTGTCCTTAGATCTTTATTTTTTGAAAACATTACTTTTTTCCCCCCATTAAATTTATTGGTCCATTTAAAGCAAACAATACAGTTATATTCATCATTGGGATCTTGTACCTTTACGTGATATGTCTTGGTTCTTGTGTTTTCCCCATACCCCTGCCCTCCCTTCAC
>NW_022911271.1:0-228 GCF_012274545.1 Fukomys damarensis | reverse complement strand
TACAAAACCTTCACACTGTGGACTACACACAGCCATCACACAAGAACCTGTAACTACCTATGGTTATGGGAAAAGGCCCCGATAAGCTAAGTGAAAAAAAGTTAGGAAGCAGTGAATGCAATATTGCATTCGTTAGCTTTCTCCTGGAAAATGAACTTACTGTGGTAGCATAAGCAGAAAGATAAAAGGAGGGGGGAGGAAACAGCAAGCCCAGAGAGCTCTGGAAAG
>NW_022911270.1:0-244 GCF_012274545.1 Fukomys damarensis | reverse complement strand
AGTATGCACTGCATTGCCTCGGGGACCTGGTTTCTAGTCAAACCTGCAGGAAGAGCCTCCCCCAGGAACCTGAGTCTTCTCCAGTTCAAACTTCCTATTCAAGGAGCGGGTCCTTCCACAGACTTTCCATGTGAAAAGGGTCCGAGGCCTCCTTCCCTCATTTAACAGGGTTTAGGGAGCGAGCCAAGTGCAGTAGCCCACAATGGTCATTACAGCACCTGTGAGGCTGAGGCAGGAGGATTGA
>NW_022911269.1:0-545 GCF_012274545.1 Fukomys damarensis | reverse complement strand
TTAAGCTAGAGCATTTGTAGGGCTAGCCTCATTTTTATTTTGTTTCTCATGTCTTTTGTTTCCTGTGTAGCATCTTGTGAGACATGAAGCATTTTGCTTTTTCCCCCTATTTGAGGGTAAGGGGTAAATCCAGTCCCTGTTGCTCAATTTATAGCAGTGAGTCCAGAATTTTTTGATTAATGATCACTAAATATTTTTTCATGTTGTCTCACATATTAGCATACAAATCTAGTGTGACTTCATGTTTCCCAAATTAATTCAAAATTATTTTTGTGTTTATGAAGACATTATATAAGTGAAAGGAATGAAAATGATATGATTAGCTTCAATGAGTAGCTATTTAGCAAGATGAAGAAAATCAGGACAATTCTAAATTTGCTTATTTATGTCTCCCTGGTAGTTTCTTCATTGACATTTTAAAATAATCACATTTAATTTAGCAAAAATATTTTAGTTGACTATGTTTGTTTGCTTGTTTTAGATGTAGCTCAGTCTGGCCTTCAATTCATGGTGATCCCTCTGCCTCAGCCTCCTGAGTGCTAAGA
>NW_022911268.1:0-682 GCF_012274545.1 Fukomys damarensis | reverse complement strand
ATGTGTACTGTACTTGGAGTATGGCCTAACGTTGCTCCTTTGCAGAATTTATTGAATTCTGCTTTCGCCTGCTGTGCTCTTTACATGTGTGTTAGGTGTACCCTTGAGAAAAGTTATCTTTGTACAGTTAACTTAGATGTATTCAAATCAGCAGATGTCCTGTGTTTTCTTTATAATGAAAAGCTGCGATCCTCCAATGCTCTGAATCTGAAGCAGTGATCTGCTTTCGTAGCACAGCAGTTTGGAGCTGAAGGTCGTGCCATGTGGCTGTGCTGTTAGCCAGTGGGCGCAGCTGGATGCACAGCCTGCCTATAATAAGAAAAAAAAATCATGATACAGGACCCTCCCTAGACGCCTACTCTGTCACCCAGACCCTGTCTCTGAGACGCTCCTATCAGAATGTTAATCTGTTAGACTCTTTCATCATTGTAAAAGGCAGAAACAATTTTCTTAATGCAGTTGATAAGGTCTGGATGCATCCTGTTTAATATTGCTTGTTTTGAGAAGTTAGCATTTGGGATTTTATTTTCCTTTAAAACTACCTGCCTTTGGTAGCATACAATGATTGTATATACCATGCATGTGAAAATTTGTCCTTTTTCTAAGTTTTTAGGGTAGGTATATATACACTAAATAGTGACCAAGTTATGTTGCTTTTTATGTGAATTTAATAGTCATTTAA
>NW_022911267.1:0-1067 GCF_012274545.1 Fukomys damarensis | reverse complement strand
AACTAACTTGCTTTCTTTTAGTACCATAGCCATCAACCACAACCCAAATGCTATAACCTAAAGAAAAAATTTGGAGTAAATGGCTTTTTGTGCCTAAACAGCTGAAGAGCCAATTTGTTTCTTACAATTGAAAACTGTGTATTCCTAAGTACCTTTTGAAGGTGTACTATGAGAAGCTATGAGAAGCTCCCAGTCTTCCTGCTGCTTAAAATTTCTCATCACTGTGCAAAATTTATGTTATCTTGCACCTACTTTTAGTCATAATCTACCCTTAATATCTAGAACAGCAAGTTTATCAGACTATTAAGGGCAAAATAGGGGAGTAAAGTGGGGGAAATGCCTAGGAAAAGAGGTAAGGCTTTATCTGCCAGGTATTTCCTGAGGGGACCCAAGCAGCCTCCATAGCTCCATCCAGTCTCTCTCCTTGCTTCCACCTTTTCTATTTCCATAGCCAACACCATTTCCTGGCCTCATGGCCTCCTTGTGGGACTAGACCGGAGCCTCCTGACACCAGTCTTGGTAATTAATGTCCCATTAACTGTCTTTAAAGAAATCTTTCCTCATGCCAGTTTCCTGGCCAAAGATTTCAATTAATTTCTTGTGCTTGTGGGATGAAGTCCAAATTCTCTGGTTTTCCTTCATCAGACTAACTAGTTTCTAATGTGGCTTCATTAGGTACCATTACCCTCCAACAAAACTCTTTTGTAGTTAGAGACTCACTGACTTCTTAACACACCTGTTCACCCATCCCTCCTTACCTGTGTCAGCCTTTATTCCACAAATGCCACATCTTTCCACTGCCTGTCCTTCTTGCAGAGTCCCATACAACCTTCCTACTGGCCTAAGGCTCATTTCCTCCTGCTCAAATATGTAACCTTTCATAATCTTTCCCAACATATTATGATTTCTCTCCAATTTTGAATTTTTCAAGCATGTCCTATAATTATCTTGCTGGTGCTTGTTTTTTTCTTTTTTTGGTACCATGGATTGAACTCAGGTCCTTGTGCTTCCAAGGCAGGCCACCGAACCACTGAGCTAAATCCCTGGCCCTGCTTTTTTTTTTTTTT
>NW_022911266.1:0-256 GCF_012274545.1 Fukomys damarensis | reverse complement strand
GAACATGAAAAAAAGGCAAGGAAGAAGAGAAAAAGTAAAATTAACATTAGCAACAACAACAATCTACTCTGTATGTGCTCATAACAATAAAACATACAGATTTACTAGAGCATATTTCAAAACCTGAGATTACATCAGTAACACGTGACCAGAAAGAGAAAAATTAGGCCAAAAAATGCATGTGCTAACCTGGGTATAAGATTCATCTTGTATTTTGTAGGCACTACATTAATGAATGATTTGTCCAGTAGTGTGA
>NW_022911265.1:0-219 GCF_012274545.1 Fukomys damarensis | reverse complement strand
GTGGCAGATAACTTGGACATTTGATTTCTCAAAAAAATAGAGTATAGGATGAGATCCACACACATAAAACTAATTAATTTGTGATCAAGTTCATTTAGTGAAAAATTTTAAATTGTTGCTATACCATAACCAGATGTCCATACAGGGAAAACAAAACACAAAATGTATTTATTTTTTAAAATTATTATTATTATAATTATTATTATAATTATTATTATT
>NW_022911264.1:0-1459 GCF_012274545.1 Fukomys damarensis | reverse complement strand
TTCTTCCCTCTGAGTCAGCTGAACTGCATGAGAAGGACCTGGGAGGGAGGCGGGAAGACCGAGACCAAAGGGAGCAGTGGGCAGGGCAGAGTGGGTAGTTTTCCACGAGCTCTGGCAAGGGCTCTATCTATGTGCGAGCTCCTGACTCCCTCCTTGGCTCCTGATTGACCCCTGAGCACAGAGATGGCCCCGTGTCCTGGAGATTAGGTTTTATTGTGGAGACAGACTGGGGGCAAGTCAACTTCAGCTTCAGGAAGGAACAAAAGCTGGACCAGGATCTAAAGGGAGGTGTTCTCGTTACGCCCCAAATAGGTTTTATAAGAGCCTGTGCAGGCACACATCCCAGAGAGGCAGGATGAGCTTGCACACAAGTAGGGCCAGCTTCACACACGGAAGCATCCTGCTGGAGAACAGATGAGAGAGAACTCAGAAGAGCTAGTTGGCCTTAAATCACTAAAAAGCTCC
Organism: Fukomys damarensis; assembly: GCF_012274545.1. Taxonomy (NCBI): domain Eukaryota; kingdom Metazoa; phylum Chordata; class Mammalia; order Rodentia; family Bathyergidae; genus Fukomys; species Fukomys damarensis. The sequence continues at coordinate 994 of NW_022911264.1, read as the reverse complement.
GAACTCATTTGATCTTGAGCAGTAGCCAAAGGTGAGTGATGTCCCAGAAAACAGAGCAAAGCATCCTCTCCCCATTCTACAACAATCAGACAGAAGTTTGACACTGAGCAAACAAATAGTCCTGCTGAATGAATGAAGGATGAACAAATGAATAAGCCCAGAGGTGCACCTGTTCAGCTCTAAATGCGCTTTGAGAGAAACTCTAGCAAGTTCAGAAGAGCACAATTGGGATTAATCCATCTAACATCTACTACCCGTACAACAGGGCAAACCACCCCAGCTCCTCTGAATTTCAGCTGCTCCTCTTATGCTAAAGGAAGAAGTTAATCCTTGCCGTGGTAAATCAGATCAAATTAGCTCTACAGTTCCGATCTCTGATTCACAAGGGAAACAAGCCACTTGTGGAAGGGACTATGGAGATTGACTGATGGATTGATTGCTGCTCAGTGATATCTGAAATTCCATCCACAGATATTCATTTTTGAACCTTAAAAATTGATCTCCAGTTAAAATATGAATATTTCTGGAATAAGTAATGAATTAAAGATAATGAATCACTTATCCCCTTTTGAATAATTTTATTAATTTAAACAGACACAGCATATGACACAGAAAAATGGGTCGCAATAAAAGGAGAAAGCACAAAAAAGGATGGAGGCTCGAGAAAAAACATTGCCACTTAAAAATTTTATTTAAGTTTTGCTATGCTTACAATTCAAATAATCCTGATTGTTTGTAGACCAGTCTTTGTTTCGTTTTTATTTTGGTTTTGGTACCGGGGATCGAACTCAGCGCCTTTCACTTATAAGGCAGGTGACAGAACCACCAAGGATCAGGTTAATGTCTGGCTGAGTCAGGAGCACCACACCGATCTCTCGTGAGAAAACTCCGAGACCTACTAAAACTGGAATAATCTGCCCCCTCGGGTGTATAGAGATCTGACCTTAGACAGATAAACTGTTTCTCTCAAAAACCTCTAAAGTCCTGACTCCAT
>NW_022911263.1:0-456 GCF_012274545.1 Fukomys damarensis | reverse complement strand
CCCCGGTACTAAAAAAAAAAAAAAAAAAGCATGTATTTATTCAACAAATATTTATCAACCTAATGTGGGGTATGGACTGTTCCTATATAAGAGATTATAATCACTTGGAAGAGAAACTAAAAATACATATAACATATTAAAGCAATATTTCAAAAATTATCTATTGAATTTTTCATTTAAGAGAAACCATGTGATATTTAAACTTCTATGTCTGATTTACTTTAACAGTATGGTCTCGAGGTGCATACATTTTCCTACAAATGACTCAAGTTTATCCTTCTTTACAGTTGTATAGTACTAAAAAGTAAGACAATATAAACTGTAGAACATACAGGAAGTAGCATGATTCTAATTTTGGTCTAAAATATGTGCAATGAATAAAAGTAAATCCAGCAAACTCTTAACAACAGTTATGTATTGATTGAATTATAAACAGTTTAATTTTTTTCTATGCTT
>NW_022911262.1:0-298 GCF_012274545.1 Fukomys damarensis | reverse complement strand
TTTGCTGTGCAGAAGCTTTTTAATTTGATATAAACTCATTTGTTGATTGTATTGTTTTCTGTTGATTGTGGACTTCTCTTCAGGAAGTCTCTGCCTGTGACAGGAGACTTTTGGAGATTGAAAGGGGCCTACAGGCATACAGAAGGGTGTAAGGGACTGGCAATAACCAAAGTATATTCTACACATGTACCAATTCCGTCAAGGGATCATAACTTGTGTGTATTACAAACATGCACTGAAAACAAACAAATGAACATAAAAGAATTTACAGATGTAACACAGATTCCTGGGTTTCCAA
>NW_022911261.1:0-358 GCF_012274545.1 Fukomys damarensis | reverse complement strand
TAGTTTCAATCTTTGGCACGTTAAAATACAGTTTTTTGAACACCATTTATTAAAGAAGCTATCTTTTCTCCAGTGAGGATGGTTGGCTCCTTTGTCAAAGAGGAAGTAGCTGAGTACATCTGGAGTTGTTTCTGTATCTTCCAATCTATTCCACTGGTCCCAGGTCTACTTTTTTGCCAGTACCATGCTGTTTTTAATCACAGTAGCTTTGTAGTATAGTTTCAAATTGGGAATTGTTATACCTGTTGCCATGTCTCTGTTGCCTAGAATGGCTTTTGCAATTCTAGGCCTCTTCTGGTAGCAAATGAATTTTTGGATTCTTTTTTCTAGTTCTGTGAAATATAGTGTTGGAATTTCA
>NW_022911260.1:0-319 GCF_012274545.1 Fukomys damarensis | reverse complement strand
CCCTACCCTTGGCACTTCCCCTACACTTTTAGTCCTTTTCTTTCTATTTCACATGGTCAATTAAACCATTAGAATCTTATTTACAGTTATAGTTTTTCTCACCAGAGAAACTATTCAGTATTTACACTTGTGTGACTTATTCATTTCACTTGAGTATAACCTTAATATGCATCCATTTTCCTATGAATGACTCTAATTTCTCATTCTTTATAGCTGAGTAGTATTCTAATTTATAGAAAAACCACATCTTCTTTGCAAACCAAGTGCCTCTTGGTTCTGAGCTCTTCTAAAAAGACAGGACAATAGCTGATCTGTGATT
>NW_022911259.1:0-424 GCF_012274545.1 Fukomys damarensis | reverse complement strand
TAAAGAAGGTGAGGGAAGTGACTTTTTAAAAGATGGGATGTACCGCGGTTTCCAAGGAGCTGAACATTGCAGTCTGGATATAATGGGTAGTGATGGGCTAGCCAATAGGGTTAGAGCTAGATTTTGGAGATGGAATAGACTCCCCATTTTACTCCCTTGTGTTGCACTGTGTTTGAGATTGAGGGTTGGTGTTATTTAGATGTTCAATATTAGGAATGATGTAGGAATATCAGTACCTCCTCTAAGGTCAGGGTTTGAGTTGGGGTTAGGGTTAGGATTAGGGTTTGTGATAGCCTTGGAATTTCTCTACCTGGGCTTTGCGGGTGTGGATGTCTTAGTTAGTATCAGCATGAGATTTGGTCTTAGGGTTAGCCACAGGGCAGGATTTCAAGTACTGCCCTATGGAAACTAAGGTATCAGGTTG
>NW_022911258.1:458-857 GCF_012274545.1 Fukomys damarensis | reverse complement strand
ACTTTTCACCCTTTCCCTGTATGTGGAACCCTCTGTGATGTGGATGTGAGCTGAGCACCCCACACCCTGACCTCAGGCAGGTCTGGATCCTAGGCATGGAGAATGGGAACAGAGTTCACCCACAGTTTATTTTCAAATGAGGGGTGAAGTTGTAAGGGAAGAAATCACTTGGCAGTACAAACATAGGACAAACACACAGAGAGGAAAGGACAGAGTAGTGACAAAGGTCATCCTGGGTCTGAGACACAGGAGAGGCTATGGTGGGGCTCTTGAGGGCAAACTTCCCACACTGTTTTGTCTCTTCTATACCGCTCAGACCTCATGGAAGCATGATGGTCCTGACATTTATCTGGTATTGTTCTGGGATCTTGAAATTGACACTTCCTGCACACTTCTCCA
>NW_022911258.1:0-342 GCF_012274545.1 Fukomys damarensis | reverse complement strand
AGCCCACCACACAAACACAGGCTGACCACTCAGGCATGTGAAGGCCCTGGAGGATGTGAGCAGCACTGCCATGTCCTGCCCACCTCACCTGTACGCAGAACCCTCTACAATGTGGATCTGAGTAAAACACTTTTCCATTCACCTTCTCAGGGGTGTGGAGTCCTTGGTCAGGAGGAGGATGTGAGCAGAGCTTTCCAGGTCATCACGGCAGAAGCTTTTTGTGGTGCCCTCTGAAACAGCGCTGTGAGCAGTGCACCCCTTGTCCTGAGCACCTCTGGTACGTAGATCCTTCTGGTATGTGGGTGTGAGCAGAGCACCCTGTGTCCTGACCACGCAGTGGGT
>NW_022911257.1:0-224 GCF_012274545.1 Fukomys damarensis | reverse complement strand
AATCTCTTTCTTATTAAAATATTTAGGATTTAAAAAACCAGTTAGGGGGCGTAGGACTTAGCTCAGTGGTTCTGCCGCTTGCCTCGCAAGCACAAGGATGCAAGTTCGATCCCTGGTACCCAAACAAAAAACAGTTAGCTCTGTGTGATCCCCTTCAATACTTCAAAAAGAGTTTTGTTGATTCTCGTTCAACTGGCAGAAGCTTGCTTTCAAGAAAAATATGC
>NW_022911256.1:0-233 GCF_012274545.1 Fukomys damarensis | reverse complement strand
TTCAAAATCATATGGTACTCTTGTTTTTTAAACCATGCAATATAGAAATTTAATTTTAATGTATTTTCTATACATCAAGAGCATGAGAGTAATCCTTTTACAAGTGGAATTGATTTTACTGGAAGAAACAATGACAAAACCAAGGCAGTATTTGATGTGAAATCATAGCCGTTTATGTTTCAAATCTAGCCAAGAAATTTGTTACAATCTTTTTCAGTTTGCATCTAGCTTGT
>NW_022911255.1:0-210 GCF_012274545.1 Fukomys damarensis | reverse complement strand
TGTGTAGAGAAAATTGTGGGATGTTTAAGAAAAGATAGTCACCTAAGTCCATTTAAGCTCTTGTAATGAAATACACTAAGTGGCGCAATAAATTTCCATTTTAAATAACAGCAATTTATTTCTTCCATTCTGTAAATGCTGGTAAGACCACAATCAGGGTGCCAGCAGATTTGGTGTTTAATGAGGGTTCACTTTCTGTCTGGCTCATAA
>NW_022911254.1:0-247 GCF_012274545.1 Fukomys damarensis | reverse complement strand
CCAGCAGGTGGAAACTGAGATATAGTCTCTTATCCAAGTCCAAATTCTGGAGAGAACTCTGAGAAGTCCAACATTTCAGGATTCCTTTGAGCAGGGAGTAGGATTGTGCAGCATAACTGAAGCAGAAAAAACTGTGAGGACTCCAGACAGACCACTCTTAACATGAAGATAGGAGCAAAAAATGGCTTTTAATGCTGGCAGCTCAGCAAGTGGCTCCTATCAGTCAGAACCCTGAACAGAAGTTTGC
>NW_022911253.1:0-770 GCF_012274545.1 Fukomys damarensis | reverse complement strand
TCAGTGTGAGGATTTACCTCCAGGCTGGACCCTCTTGTTACATCAATGTGGCCACAACACTTCCTTCTGTGGTGCCTTAAAATATGTCCCTGAATTCTGTAATAGTCGTCCTTCCCTACAAAAGTAAAGCCCAATTCCTCTCCTCTTAAATGTGAGCTGTTATTAGTGATTCACTTTTAATGAATAGAATGTACAAGAAAGCCCAATGTCTTGCTCCTTAAATTAGACATAAAGGCATTGTGGTTCCCTGCTTGTTTTTTCTCTTGGATTATTCACTCTCTAGCAAAAGCCACCTACAACGTTGTGAGGACATACCAGGAACCCTGCAGAGAGACTACATAGCAAGTGACTGGGGTCCTCTGCCCACAGCCTGCAGTAAACTGTTGCATCCATAGCCATGTGTGTAAATCATGTTGGAGGCAGATTTTTCAAACTGGACATGGTTTGCAAACCTGAGTGCTAGCACTCTGAGAGGCTAAGGCAGGAGGATCCCAAGTTTGACCCTGGTCTGGGCAATGTAAGAAGACTTAGTCTCAAAATAAAAAATAAAAAAGTTCTGGGGATATAGTTCAGTGGCAGAGTTCTTGCCTAGCATATATGAGACCCTGGGTTTAATTCCTAGTACACATACAAAAATATCCTGACTCAGAAACTATAAGATAAAAATTACATAAATTATTTGTTGTAAATTATTGCATAGCAATAAATAATTAATATAATACCTACATATAACAACATTCAGAGGAGAAAAGGCATGGCTTTATTTTCCA
>NW_022911252.1:0-4182 GCF_012274545.1 Fukomys damarensis | reverse complement strand
GCATCCATTTTCCTATGAATGACTCTAGTTTCTCATTCTTTATGGCTGAGTCATACTCCATTTTATAGAAAAAGCACATCTTCCATCTTGATTTTAATTTAGTACATTGTGTGATATGTGAGTCTTGATTCCATATTCATTGAGACAGGCAGTTTTCCCAGCAGCATTTGCTGAAGAGGTTCTTTCCTCCAGTGTGTGTTCTTGGTCCCTTTGTCAAAGATCAGGTAGGTGAATATGCCTGGAGTTGATTCTGCATCCTTGTCCTGTTCCACTGATCCACACGTCTGCTTCTGTGCCAATCACATGCTGTTTCTAATGCTGCAGTTTTGTAATCCAACAAATATGGGCTTGTGACGCCTCCTGATTTGCTCTTACTTCCCAGGTTTTCTTTTGCATTCTGGCTCCACATTAATTTTAAGACAGTTTTTTCTAATAGTCCTTTTTTGAAAGAGAAAAGGTTTTATAGTGGCAGTGAATACACTGTTTAGTTAGCAGTGTGATTTCTATCATGATTTGGTGCACCTTGGTAAGATGCCACTTAGAATCATGTAACGCTGTAACTGAAAACCACTGTAGAGAGCTTGTGGTACAAATCTCTTTACAAAAAGGTAAATGCTTTGTTTAGACTACTGAGTTTTAGTGTCTTAGAACTACAAAGTAACAATCCCTATGCCGGGTTATATATGCCTTGCTCACCTTCTCTACAATCTGTGGGCAAATTAGGGAACTTTTAATGAATTATTAAATGCACCTCAATGCAAATCTGATGGTACATTTGATAAAACCCTGGATATCCGTAAAGAAAATAATAAAGTAATAGTCTTTCAGTTCTTTTTCATTCCGTCTCCTTCCCTCCTTTCTCATTTCTTTCGTTCCTATGTACATTTGTTCACCTCTACTTTCAGGAATTGGTTCTTTAGATATGATTTTTGTTTGAGTTTAAACTTAGCATTTTAACTCTATGCAAAGATTCATACTTTCTTTTCCTTTTTCATCCACAAACACTACTTAGTTTGAAAAACTTCATTGTGGAACTCTGTGCTCATCTCAGGAGAATGTGAAAATGTTATAAGATGTTATAGACAAACAATCCTGTAATCAGTTAGCTTCCAGGAGACTATATAATAGACCAAAGTGTCTCCTACTTTAATATGCACCTTCAGTCACTTATTAAAATGCAGACTCAAAATAACAAGTCTGAGTGCAGCCTGAGATTCTGCATTTCTATGCTGTTTCTCAGGTGATGTTCCTGCTGGTGTTACATTGATTGCACTTTGAGCAGCAAGGAACTTAACTATGTGTTACAATACTTACATTTTAACACAGAAGATCAATATTTTGATTTTCAGCATGACAACATGAGCATTTCAGGCAGGAGTATTTAATAATCCCATATGACAGCACAGAGTGAGGTCATTAATCCTCTGCACCAGGTCCCTCGCAGTAAGCCCCTTACAGCTCATTCTGAGATAGCCAAGAAGAGCAAGCCCACTGTTCATTACTTCACAAACTTGAACTATGACTAGCTGACTTCCTCTTACTCTTTTATTCTTTCCCTCTCTGTCACTCAGAAATATATTTTTAGCGTTTCCTTTGCCCAAAGTGCTGGTTCTGTTTTAACTGCCTTACAAAGAAAAATACAGATATATTTATTAAATATTCTTCAGTTGATCAGAGCAGTGCACTTTAATTTTAAGAAGAGATTCATTTTCTATTTCCTTGTTATTCCAGCCTCCATGACAAGTCTATCTTGCTAGCATATAACACAAACCACACTTGTTCTTTTTTTTCCTGTGTAAACTGCCTTTTCAAAACAAGACTCAGGAGGAAAAAAAATGGAAACAAAGCTTTTGTAAAAAGGGATGGAAGGGGGCATTAGGGAGGAAAGGGGTAAAAAATGTATTAAAAATGAAAAAAGACAAAAGTTTTCTTCCTCTATAAATGATATTATGTGTCTAGCAGTATGGTTTAAATTTGCTGCCACATCTATATTGATGTATTGTATGTTAATACTGTGCATGCAACAGTCTCAGTAAATAAATATAGACTTCATAAGAAATCATGGTATTTAATTGCCCTGGTTCTTTGAGGTAATGCATGATAGTTTTGAGTGACATTAGGATTCTGCATGTAGATTTGAGGTTTTCCCATTTTAGATACCCCTCAATACAAATATTCTCTGTTCTTCACGTGTTTGTGTCCTTTTAAATAAGAACACCAATGCTTATTCTTTCAAAAGTATCCTAAAGCCTACTAGTTATACATGTAGCCACCCAAATATTCTCTCTTTAACTTGGCTAATGTAACTTAATCTTAGATACATGTGCTTGGCCATGTGTACGTTGCGTCTGACACTACTAGGAAAGGTACACAGAGAGTTCTGATTGATGGTTCTCTCTAAATTTGGCACTTTTTTTGTTCAGATGAAAGTGAGAAGAGGGCGTGTATAATAAAATTGCCAGGCCAGAATACAGGCCTTTTGTGTGCTAATAGTCTAAGTGACAGCCAGCATTCAGACTTTTGTTTTAACTCATTAAGTTTACTAAGTACGTTTTAGGTGTACATTACGATCACGTTTAACATTGGGAATGTGTACCTGTACACGATATGTCTTGGTTGTTATATTTTCCCATTCCCTATCCCTCCCTTTAACCCCTGCACCAATCCTTATTTATAAAAGCTTTGTTTTCAGTTTCTCCTTCTTTTCTTTCCCTTCTTTCCTTTTCACCATGCCCCTCCCTAGTTTCCCTTCCCCTTTGAACAATTTCTTCCTATTTCACGATATCTTTTATATATTTTGGTTATCATTTACACTTTAAGTTTCTCATACCAGAGAAACATTTTCATATTTTCACATGTGCGTTCTATTTATTTCACTTAAGAGTAAGGTCTCAAGGTTCATCCATTTAGCTATAAATGACTCTAGTTTATCTTTCTTTATGGCTGACGAGTACTCCCAGCATTCATTCTTTATATAAATCCTGCAGTCATACTTATTGAGCATTACCATGTACTAGGCAATAAAATCCTTGCCATCCATGAACCCTAACTCTATATCTTTTTCTCTCTGCCACTCCCATGTGTGTATGTATATGTGTTTATAAAAAATGTTTATGAAGTTAACACATAGTGAAACTATATAAAGCAGGTTAGGAGGACAAAGAAGAGTAGGGATAGTCTGGGCCTTAAATTTGGGTTTTTAGGAGGGGTGTAAATGAGAAGATACTGGAGCAGAATCTTGAGATGAAGTAAGGGGGTGATACATTTGGATTTTGGGAAAAAGGGTTCCAGGCAAGAGGAACAGCAAGTACAAAGGCCCTGTGTTAAAAATGAACTTGGCCTGCTGGAGGAATATGCAGGGTGTTATATGGCTGATGAGGGAGTGAGGTGAGTGAAGAAATGAAAATGGACCTTGGGGTTGGCCCAGTTGTGCATGACGAGGCTTCTAAAAAATGGAAATCCAACCACTTTCTTCTTAAGAATCTTAGTGGCTGCTATAGTGAGGTGAAGATGGAAAACCTTTCTTGGCCTTGCCTCTGCCTCAGCCTCACTGGGAACATCCACCCCGCTAAGCTCTCTCTGTTCCAGCCCTGGCACCTTCTCCAGTGTCTCTTGGGGCTCACCTCTTACCAGTCTTCATCATGTGTCCCAGTCCCACTGCTGAGAGTGGAGGGCTTGGATGAATGTCTCCAAACCCTTCTCCTTTGTATTTCAGCTTTATTGTCAGTTATTCAGAGACTTCCTGACCTTTCTATAGTCTCTGTTCTGTGTACTAACAGTGCTATGCACCTTTCCTTCATAACAGAACAGTATTTAGATTTTACATTTTTGTGTGGTTATTTCACGATTATCTTTTTTCTACTACCAAATTATAAGCGCCATAAGCCAGAAAGTGTGAATTTTCCCCCTAACCTGTTATCTCAAATGCCTGTTGTGGTATCTGTCACATAGTAGTTGATTAACAAATATTTGGATAGTTGATTTAAAAATAATTCAACCTTTTTGTGCTTTTAAGAAATAACTCATCTTTCACTTTTAGTCTCTATTAATCCATTTTACTCTGTTCTCTTTATTCCTATTTCCCCCTCCTCCATCTTACTCTGAAGATTCTTACTGCCAAGTTTAAGAATCTGAATGGAAGTGAATATTTACTAATGACTAAAAATGATGAAAAAAAAAAAA
>NW_022911251.1:0-267 GCF_012274545.1 Fukomys damarensis | reverse complement strand
TGAAACACTGTTGTGAGGCACTTTTAGCAGAGAAGCCCTTCAGACCTTAGAGACTGCCTAGCATCTCTGAGTGCACACAAGCCTCCAGAACTCTCTGTACTTGGAGATGGGTTCAGTTTGAGATTAGAACATAAACGCACTTTGCAGGGGGCTTCTTCGGTTTAAAGTGCAGTTTTCCCGGGGGAACACCTGCTCTTGCACCTCGCCGTTTAAAGCGAAAGTGGTCAGTTTCATGAATGTGAAGTACTCCACAGAGAAAGATGCTGC
>NW_022911250.1:0-208 GCF_012274545.1 Fukomys damarensis | reverse complement strand
GGCTAGATATAGAAAACTGAAAAATGAACTCTAAAGTACTGAAGCATTTTTGTTTGTTGGAACTTATTAAGCCCAGCAAGCGTTATGAATGTGATGTCCGAGATCACTGAAGAGATCAGTTACTTGGGCGTTCCTTGCCTGAGACATGAAAACTTCCTTCTATATCCTGTGACTTTATGTGTGTATTTTAAATTGTGAGATTTGTTCT
>NW_022911249.1:0-215 GCF_012274545.1 Fukomys damarensis | reverse complement strand
AAAGTTTGCTCAGTTTATCCTAGAGAACCCAAAATAGTCGTTTTTAGGGCCGGGGATTTAGCTTAGCGGTTCTGTGGCCTGCCTTGCGAGCGCAAGGACCCAAATTCAATCCCCGGTACCAAAAAACGAACAAACAAACAAAAAAGCAAAATAGTCATTTTTAGATTTGCTTGTTTTTCTGATGTATTCTTTTCCAAGGTGTTGAGGTGTCTCAG
>NW_022911248.1:0-863 GCF_012274545.1 Fukomys damarensis | reverse complement strand
CAAGACCTGTCATGTGAAGGTACAGGATCCAAGTAATGAATGTAACTGTATTGTATACCTAGATTGTTCCAACAACTCAATAAAAAGAAAAATAAAAATAAAAAATAAGTGATAGAACTAGTAAAAAATGAACCTCTATATTACCAAAAAATGATATATAAATTTAATGCAGTTCTAATCAAAATACTAACAACATTCTTTACAGAAAGATAACTCCTAAAATTCATATGGAACCAGAAGAGACCCAGAATACCCAAACCAATCCTGACCAAAAAGGGGATAGTGGGAGGCATTACAATCCCATATTTTAAATTATACTACAAAGTTACAGAAGTAAAACAGAATGGTATTAGCATAAAAATAGACATGCAGACCAATAGAATAGAATAGAAGACATAGAAACAACCCCAGACCCCTTTGGCCATCTGATCTTTGAAAAAGGGTTTAAAAACATATGCTGAAACAAGGATAGCCTCTTTAACAAGTGGTGTGGGGAAAGTGGTTAAGCACATTCAGAAGAATCAATCTAGACCTGTGTATCTCACATTGTATTAAAATCAAATAAAAATGGATCAATACCTAGACACTAAAACAGAAATAATCACAATAAAAGAGGTGAAACACTTGAAGACAGATGTTTAAACAAGGATCTCCTGAACATAACCCCAATTGCAAAAGAAATAATGCTAAAAATCAATAAATGGATATATCAAATTAAAAATTGCACAGCAAAGGAAATAATCAACAGAGAAGAGACAACGTACACAATAGGAAAACTGCCAGCTACTCCACAAACAGACGACTAATATCTGAAATATATAAATGACTCAAAAAAAGTAGCTCCAAAGAGCAAAAGTTCCAAT
>NW_022911247.1:0-417 GCF_012274545.1 Fukomys damarensis | reverse complement strand
AACTAAACCCTGCCTCCGCGGAGTTCTCTCGCCCAGGCCCCCGAGGTGGCCACGCCCCCTGTGAACCTGAGACCACGCCCACTCCGGGATGTCCGGGCCCCGTGGGGTTGAGGCCACGCCCCACTGTCCCACCCTTGGGCGCCTAGGGCAGGAGGGGCACGAGTGTCGCCCTGGCAAGGGAGTGCTGTGGGCTGTGTCCTGCGTCCTGCGTCCACACCGAGTCCTTAGTGCACAAGAGGGAAGGAGCCAGCCCCGGTGCCCCGATTGAGACCGGGAGAAGCGGGAAGAGGGCAGCCAGGAAAGCAACCGAGCTACCCGGGAAGTTCAGGATTGCCACAGGGTCCGGAAAGCGCTCGGCGGCGCCACACTGGTCCCAGCAGCTCGGAACATCCAGGCTGGAAGCTCGCTTGAGCCCCT
>NW_022911246.1:0-382 GCF_012274545.1 Fukomys damarensis | reverse complement strand
TGTGTAACTCTCTTGAATATTTTCTCTTTATTTATTGAGATCCTCATTAGACAGTTATAATAAGTTTTGCTTCACATAAAATATAAAAGTTTTTAAAAGAAGAAAAAGCCTGCCTTTTCGATCATATATTTGTTTTCTATTGTTCCTTCTGTCTCCGAATATTCCAAGACTCAGGATTCATCCTTTATAACTTTTCTTTCAGCTTAGAGAAGCTCCCAAAGTCATTATTTTAGGGTAAGTTATCTGGCAGTGATTTTATTTTGTTATTATTTCTCTTTTATCTTCCTTCATATGAGTATGGCTATATTTTCTTTATTACTAAAATATGTTTTTCCTAGATATAGATTCTGAGATGACAATTATTTTACTTTAATTTTTTTTT
>NW_022911245.1:0-732 GCF_012274545.1 Fukomys damarensis | reverse complement strand
TTATAAACTTACAAAATAACTAGTATGACATAAAATGCTTCCCTATATTATTTCATTATGCTTCCATTTTCTGAATTCAATAAAATGATCAATTTTCATGACACAAACTGTGAGGAAGAAACGAGTCAATACCAATTGCTGTGTTTCATTATTCTGATCCTCTGTACTCTCTGCCAGCAACTGAGTCAATCTCTTCCATAGCTGGTGAAGTTCTTGGCCGTCTGCTCCTTCTTCCTGCCGTGTCTTAATCAATTTGTGCCATGTTCGAGCCACCTATTGAAAAGGAGACTTAAAATGGTTATGTGATATTAAACATTAGAAAAAATTTAAAAGTAAATGCTAATCAAAAATGTAAAATCTAAAAATAGGAATATTTTCATCTACTAATCTGCCAAATAGCACAAGCACAAAATCCCATCTATCAAGAACTCCATAAAAAGCTGAATGAGCAAATGCAGAGCCCTTCTATCCGAAATATGACTGAGAAACAACAGTGGATAACTACACTGCCCAACACCCATAAATTAGGTCTCAGCTATGAAGACACCATATACAGGTCACTAAGTTGCACAAATGACACTATCACTTATTTAATTTCTACTCTGTCCAGTTTCAAAAAGGTTCAGAAGTTATAATACCTAATTTAAAACAGTGTTCTCATCTCCAATTCTTTTGATACCATATAACGTGTTAATTTCATTTACACTAAAAGGTAGCTTTCTTCTAGTCGTT
>NW_022911244.1:1338-3797 GCF_012274545.1 Fukomys damarensis | reverse complement strand
GTGCCTCAACTTTCCAGTTCTTTAAGTCCAGGGGGCTGGCAGTCTCAAACTGTGACTAAGAGTCCCTTAAATTTCTCCTACCTTCAATTTGTTATGAGTCTGACATGTCTGCAATTCTAGGTAGAACCCAATGTTCCACCTATTTGTTCCCAGGATGAGGGCAGGCTCAAATCATGGCTCACGAGTTCACATAGTGGCCCTGGCTCCTGTCCATGGCAAGTTCAGGCTCACTGCATATTGTAAAATGACTCTCCAGACCTCTGTATGATTATTTGTTTGGGTGTGTGTTTACTGAATGCCTAACCAGTCCTAAATGTTCCACTGCATGAAAGTCAGGTCTGCATGAGCTCATTGTGTGTTTGACTGACCTTCTCAAGCCCACTGCTTGCCTGCCAGCTTGAGGACAGTCTCACTGCATTCCAAAATACTCTCCAACCATATACCTGGATGAGACAGCAGTGAGGGCTGGCTCTCTGTGCTGCTAACTAGTCTGCAAAGTGTGTTACACGTAGAACGGTATAAGTGATGACTCTCCCAGCTGTTAAGTGGTCCTAGTCATTCTGCTGGAAGCAGCTAAGTTGAGTGCAGGCTCACTGAGTGTTTATTGGGCGCTCGGACCTTCTGCTGTTTGATGTCTAGGGGAAGGGCCTTATTCAGTTCCTATGACCAGCTCCTTTGTTCACTAGGTGAAGAAAGGGGATAGGGTGTGCTCACTGTGTGGCCAAATTTTCTTCATGGGACACCTGCCTCCAAGCAGCTGAGGGCAGACTTGCTGCATGCTGACCACTACTTACCAGACCTCTGTGTGACTTTTCCTTGAGGCAAGCATTTTTCCATGCCTATCGATCCTTAAACCATCCACCAGGTGGTACACAGGACCAGGGCAAGAGCATTGTTGGCTGACCAGTCCTCAGAGGACTGCTACATACCTGGGAGAGTGGTGACATGTGGACAGCATTGCTAACCACTCCATAAGCAGTCCACTGTAGTCAAGCTGTAGTCAAGCTAGGCAGGGCAGTTTCAGCATGTGCCTAATGATCAGGTGAATGCAGCACAATAGGAGTGAGGGTTCTCTGTGCTATTAGCAGGTCCTCAGTGATCTGTGGGAGTGAAAACAGTGGGAATCCAGGCTCACTGCTTGACTCTCCATTGTATCTTTGTCTTCTGGTTGCTATCTTTGGCAACACGGGCTGACTGCATGGCTAGTCCCTGCTCATTCCTCCTCGGGTTTTTGTCTGAAGTGACAGCAGGCTGACGAACTCATTAACGTTTCCTTTTTAAATCATTGGCATCAGACTGGGGTTACTTTGAGCACACTGCAGGACCAATTGAACCTAATCGGTCTGCTGGAGGCCACCCTGGATGATCTGCATCTCATCATTCTGCTGGCAGGATGGAGCATGTTGTGCTTCATGCGGAATGCCATGAGTGAGGGCTCTCTGTGCTGCTGAACCATCCTAGCCATTTTGCAGGAGGCAGGTAGTGGGAATGCACACTTCCAACGTGGCAATCCTGTTCTCAGTGAGGGACTTTTGCAGGCTGAGTCACTTGTGGTATCAATGCATGGCTATGCCCTGCTGATTTTAAACAGGTTTCTGTCTCAAGTGAGGTTTTCTCACTGACTAGATAACCATTCCTAGATGGCTGTATGCATGCTTTGGAGAGCATGAAAACTACTCATGAATAATTGTTCCTAAACAGTCTGCTAGATGTAGCCTGGGATGAGAATGAACTCACTTAATGCTAGTCTGCAGTTCAAAGTTGCACTGCAAGGAGGATGACACCAGGGGGTTCTCACAATGCATCTAACAGGTACTAAATGTTTCACTGCATGGCAGACATATGAGTGCAGGTCTCTTAGTTGCAAACTGTACCTCAATTTTACAGTGCTTGAAGTCCAGGGGCCTGGCAGTCTCATACTGTGACTAAGAGCTCCTCATATTTTTCCTGCCTTCAATTCATTATGAGTCTGACATGTTTCCAATTCTAGATAGAACCCAATGTTTCACCTGTTTGATTCCAGGATGGGGGCAGGCTCAATGCATGGCTCACCAATTAACATAGTGGCCTTGGACCATGGCTGTGGCAAGTTCCAGCTCACTGCATATTGTACAATGACTGTCCAGATGGATGCATGATTGTTTGTTTCAGTGCGTGTTCACTGAATGCCTAACCAGTCCTAAATGTTCCACTGTATGAAAGTCAGGTCTTGTTAGCTCATTTTGTGTCTGACTGGCCTTCTCAAGGCCACTGCTTTTCTGCCAGCTTGAGCAGTCTCACTGCATTACAAAATATTCCATAACCATATTGCCGTGAGGAGAGGGCAGGCTCAAATCATGGCTCACGAGTTCACATAGTGGCCCTGGCTCCTGTCCATGGCAAGTTCAGGCTCACTGCATATTGTAAAATGACTCTCCAGACCTCTGTATGATTATTTGTTTGGGTGTGTTTACTGAATG
>NW_022911244.1:0-1124 GCF_012274545.1 Fukomys damarensis | reverse complement strand
TTCCTATCCCCATCTCCTTTGTTCACTAGGTGAAGAAAGGGGATAGGGTGTGCTCACTGTGTGGCCAAATTTTCTTCATGGGACACCTGCCTCCAAGCAGCTGAGGGCAGACTTGCTGCATGCTGACCACTACTTACCAGACCTGTGTGACTTTTATTCAGTTCCTATGACCAGCTCCTTTGTTCACTAGGTGAAGAAAGGGGATAGGGTGTGCTCACTGTGTGGCCAAATTTTCTTCATGGGACACCTGCCTCCAAGCAGCTGAGGGCAGACTTGCTGCATGCTGACCACTACTTACCAGACCTCTGTGTGACTTTTCCTTGAGGCAAGCATTTTTCCATGCCTATCGATCCTTAAACCATCCACCAGGTGGTACACAGGACCAGGGCAAGAGCATTGTTGGCTGACCAGTCCTCAGAGGACTGCTACATACCTGGGAGAGTGGTGACATGTGGACAGCATTGCTAACCACTCCATAAGCAGTCCACTGTAGTCAAGCTGTAGTCAAGCTAGGCAGGGCAGTTTCAGCATGTGCCTAATGATCAGGTGAATGCAGCACAATAGGAGTGAGGGTTCTCTGTGCTATTAGCAGGTCCTCAGTGGTCTGTGGGAGTGAAAACAGTGGGAATGCAGGCTCACTGCTTGACTCTCCATTGTATCTTTGTCTTCTGGTTGCTATCTTTGGCAACACGGGCTGACTGCATGGCTAGTCCTGCTCATTTCTCCTCGGGTTTTTGTCTGAAGTGACAGCAGGCTGACGAACTCATTAACGTTTCCTTTTTAAATCATTGGCATCAGACTGGGGTTACTTTGAGCACACTGCAGGACCAATTGAACCTAATCGGTCTGCTGGAGGCCACCCTGGATGATCTGCATCTCATCATTCTGCTGGCAGGATGGAGCATGTTGTGCTTCATGCGGAATGCCATGAGTGAGGGCTCTCTGTGCTGCTGAACCATCCTAGCCATTTTGCAGGAGGCAGGTAGTGGGAATGCACACTTCCAACGTGGCAATCCTGTTCTCAGTGAGGGACTTTTGCAGGCTGAGTCACTTGTGGTATCAATGCATGGCTATGCCCTGCTGATTTTAAACAGGTTTCTGTCTCAAGTGAGGTTTTCTCACTG
>NW_022911243.1:0-233 GCF_012274545.1 Fukomys damarensis | reverse complement strand
GCAGAGAAGCCCTTCAGGCTTAAGAGAGAGCCTAGCAGCTCTGAGTGCACACAAGCCTCCAGAGCTCTGTACACTTGCGGACAGGTTCAGTTTGACGTTAGAACACAAACGCACTTTGCAGAGGTTTTCTGCAGTTTAAAGTGCAGTTTTCCCTGGGAAACAGCTTATCCCGCCGCTTAGCCGTTTAAAGCAAAAGCGGTCAGTTTCATGAATGTAAAGTACTCCACAGAGAA
>NW_022911242.1:0-915 GCF_012274545.1 Fukomys damarensis | reverse complement strand
GCAAATATATTCAGAAATTTGCCTCATTTCATTTTATTTTATTTTATTGTTAGGGTTTTTTTTTTCCTATTGCACCTTTATTGTTGACTGTTCACTATTTAGAATTTCATAGGATTTCCAGAATCACACAGCCCAGTGGAAGGTCCCTCCCTGACATCCCCACTGACTGCTAACCAGCTCCACTTGTCCCTTGTCCTTATTGTATGACATCCTGCCAGTGTCCCAGGAGTCCCGGGGGCCTGGCTTCCAACATGGGGTGGGGAGGTGCTGAGCTGACCCCAGCAGTGTGATCGCTTTGTGACTGTGTGCTGACCCCTTCCTTGCCACCTCCTCCCCTCCATTTCCTCTTCCTCAGTAACATCCAGGACCCCACCGGGCTGAGGATTCTGGTCAGTGTTGGAGTCCTGACTCCTCTAGGAGCCGTGTGACCTCAGGAAACTTCTTGACCTCTGTGAGCCCTCTTTCTTCTAGGATGACACGAGGGGAAAGACTGTGAGTGAGGATTACACAAATCCACTATGAGGATTTGTGTAAATCACATGGTATACCCAAATATACCTTAGCTTCCTCTCTTACGGAGGAAGAAAAGATATCTGATGGATCAGTGTGAGGGCCAGGTGCTCAGGGGCAGTTGCTTTATGAGAGCCTGGTTACTTAGTTAAACCCAAGAAATGGCTTTCTGATTGTAGGGAACATGGAAAAGAGGACATTACTAGAACCTCTGCATCAGGTCTTAGTCTCCTGCAAGCCACAAGGCGAATTAATTAATTAATAATATAGACAGAAAATGAGACTTACAGAAGAAGCTGAGCTTTGGCCTGATCCTTGCTGCTCTAGGTGGCAAAGACCCCAGGCCCTGAGCTTGCCAGGCCTTTATTCAGAACATCAGAAACACAAGTAGCAGTTGACTCTGGG
>NW_022911241.1:0-459 GCF_012274545.1 Fukomys damarensis | reverse complement strand
GCCCTTCAGGCCTAAGGGAGTGCCTAGAGCTCTGAGTGCACACAAGAATCCAGAACTCTGTATGCTTGAGGAGAGGTTCAGTTTGACGTTAGAACTCAAACGCACTTTGCCGAGGGCTTCTGCCCTTTAAAGTGCAGTTTTCCCAGGGAAACAGCTTCTCTCGCCGCTTAGCCGTTTAAAGCGAAAGCGGTCAGTTTCATGAATGTGAAGTACTCCACAGAGAAAGGTGCTGCATCTCTGTGAGTTTACCAGTGAAGTCCACTTCTTATGGGGAGTACAACTGTAGTCCTTTTTGTTTGTAGGTTTCTGCCTGGCAGAGATTGAAACACTGTTCTGAGGCACTTTTACCAGAGAAGCCCTTCAGGCCTAAGGGAGTGCCTAGCACCTCTGAGTTCTCACAAGCCTCCGGAACTCTGTATACTTGGGGAGAGTTTCAGTTTGACGTTAGAACACAAACGC
>NW_022911240.1:0-218 GCF_012274545.1 Fukomys damarensis | reverse complement strand
TTAAATTATGAATTTAATTTGTTATAATAGTTCTACTTATATTTTATATTTCTTCTGCAGTCAGTTTTTGTGAGTGTGACAGAAATTTTCTATTTAATCCAGTTACTTAATTTCAGTGGAATTTTTGCTTAACATTTTTCTCATGTTATGAATATATGTCACATAATGATTAGCACTGTGTGTCCCAAGTAGTTTAAATTTTTTGTTTCCTATCATTT
>NW_022911239.1:0-227 GCF_012274545.1 Fukomys damarensis | reverse complement strand
GTCGCAGGGCTTATGTCCCAATACGACCTGTCTTAGGTTGGTAGACAGAAGCTTCCGTCCTTATCCCTCACAGAGTATCCCAAGGCGGGGGATCTAAGCACACCGAGCCTGAGCCAAGTAAATGGCTACACACATTGTATCATCATTGAAAGAAGCCTGTACAACCATGGCTAAATGCTCATTTTTAAACTGGGAACGCTTCCAGCATCGATATGAGCAGTAACCCA
>NW_022911238.1:0-295 GCF_012274545.1 Fukomys damarensis | reverse complement strand
TTAACTACAGATTTAAATAGTCACATGTGACTAGTGGTTGCTGTATTGAACACTATTTGCATGATGAGAACTATGGAGAGATCAGCAGGAGTGGAATTGTATGATTAAATTTAAAATCAATGCAAAAATAAACTGTAATGATTCTGTGGGAACATAGACAGCATTTTAAGTAGATCTTTAGATATCATCACATACTAACTTGGAGTTGTATTTAGCTATGTAAGCAAAGCAATCTCAATAGGCCAAGAAATTGGGTAAGTATACTTTTCCTAGCTGAATGTGCTGGTATACTCTG
>NW_022911237.1:0-327 GCF_012274545.1 Fukomys damarensis | reverse complement strand
AGGGTACAGTAGCAGGTGTCCCCAAGAGGGTCAGGAACACGCAAGGAAACCACTGTAGGTGTCGGGCACAGGCCTCTCTCCTGAGTATTCAAACCCACAGGTACAGAACGACAGGTGGCTCTGGAGGGACAGCTGTACTTTAGCTGAGAAAATAGATTCACCAGAATGCAAGAGCTACGTTCAGATGTTTGCCCCGAATCCTGCAGCGGTGGGAAGAGTACGACCCAGAACTCAAGAAGGTAGTGTTGGTTGAACATGAGAAATAATTTTCTCATGGCATGGAGGTGCACACCTGCAGTAACCCCAGCACTCAGGGAGGCTGAGACA
>NW_022911236.1:0-772 GCF_012274545.1 Fukomys damarensis | reverse complement strand
AATATTTCCAACTCTATCCTAAAATCCTTCTCTACGGTGCTTTATAACTGTGGTGTCAAGATAGGAGACCTATATTTTAAGGTAAATAATGATTGCCCAAAATCTAAGAAATTGTCATCTTTCTATAAGTATTGGTAACTATAAGCTTTGGGATGTATCTACATTAATTAATCTATGCCAATTTATTTATAACCAATAGACATATGTAGATTACTGATTTATCTGTACTAATTAATCTATACCTATTTAATATCCAAAAAGTCAAAGACAGTTTGTGGGCTATTCTTTACCACCATCAGGGTTTCTGCCTGCTGTTTACAGGAAATTAATGTTTTAACATTAATGAAATCCCTACCAACTATCAAAGGGAAATTCATGTGCTTCCTTAGAAACTTTAAACACATAATAAAATCATAACAGAGAAAATACCTTATAAAAGAAACAGATCCATTTGCTGTTCCACCTTCACACTGGGTGGAATAACAGCACTCCTTTATTTTAATAAAAATCTGTTTGAGCCGGGCGTGGTGGCACACGCCTGTAATCCCAGCACTTGGGAGGCTGAGGCAGGAGGATTGCTGTGAGTTCGAGACCAGCCTGGGCTACACAGTGAGTTCCAGATCAGTGTCAACTACATAGTGATACCCTGTCTCAAAAAACCAAAACAAAAACAAACAAAAACAACAACAACAACAACAACAACAAAACCCCAATAAAAATCTGTTTGTTTCTTTAAACAGTAATAAAAACTTTAAAAAATAAACTAATGACT
>NW_022911235.1:0-536 GCF_012274545.1 Fukomys damarensis | reverse complement strand
GGCCACTGAGTTCCACACCCAGGACTTTCCTGCTGCAGATCTTTTCTTCTTTTTTTGGACAGGGTCCTGCTAAGTTGCCCAGGCTGGCCTTGTACTTGTGATCCTCCTGCCTGAGATTCGGGAGAGCTGGGATTACAGGAATGTGTTGCCACTTCCACCCCACATATTTTGAAAGTAGTGTTTAATCTTGTAATGTGTGACCATTAGTTGGAAAGCTTTGGGGATTCTGTCTATTTTGATGAGATTTATACATTTTTGTGGAAAGAGGGGCCTTTTTCTATTTCTTCATCTAAAATGCAGGGTTACAAGCTGATAGATCAGTTACTATTCAAATGAGCAAAACAACATGTCTCTTCACTATAGGAAACAGTAAACAAGCTTTCTACTCGGTTTTGTTTGATTAGCCTAGAATCCAATATTCTGTAAGGTCCTACTGCCACAAATGGTCAACCTCACTAGTAAAGTAGTAGTGATTTAAGTACTCCCCATGTGAGGAGAAGCAAGAATCGTGTACAATAATAAATGAACATCTGTTC
>NW_022911234.1:0-239 GCF_012274545.1 Fukomys damarensis | reverse complement strand
TGTATAGGGGCAAAAGAGTTGTCATAGGCTTTCTGCAGCAATCACTGAGGTAATGCATCTGAGCACACAAGCCCTGTGAGCAGGAAGAGAAGGAAGACCATGACTGTTGATGTGCATCCGATCCCCAGGAACTCCAGCTCGGTCCACACCTGCTGGTGCGGCTTGTCCCTCCTACAGGGATGGACACATGGCTGGACCCTGTCAGTGTCAAGTGACCTTCGTTCACCTGTGTCTCCATT
>NW_022911233.1:0-1273 GCF_012274545.1 Fukomys damarensis | reverse complement strand
TACCGTCTGTGATGTGATATCTGACATACACTCCCGTTCCGAACGCTGTTTTTCTATATTTGGATTCACCTGCTGTCTTGGATCGAACCTGACAGCTCTACTTTCAGAGCTATGGTCTGGCTCTTCCACATATTTTTTAGGATACAGAAAAAAGCGGAAATCACACATCTCTCTGGGTATCGCGTGACATCACAAGACACACACATATCACAGAGTGGTGAAGTCGGTCTACGCTTATCTGTCGCCGTCAACAGTTATTCGTGGCGAGGACTTTGAAAAAATCTCCTTTTCTCGCTTACAGACTAAATTTTGAGGGAGGAAAAACAAAATACCGAAGGGGAGATATCAGCACACTGCAGAATGTTCACACAGCGTGGAAAATACAGAGTTTGGTGACAGTCGTTCTTTCTGGCCTAAGATGGAATCTCAGTGTTGTTCTAATTCGCATGTTGAGTGGTGAGACCCTGTAGAGGCAGAGGTGGTCATAAAGCGTATTTTCTGGCACTTTCAACTTTGAACATCTTTAAAGGAGTGGTGGGGGAAACTTATAGTAGAGCTGAGTGGAGGTCAACCCTTCAGGAGGCCGGGGAACTCAGTCCGGGCCTTGCAGCCCGAGCTCAGTCTGCATCGTGGGGTTCTGCCACCAGCTGGCTGAGATTACATAGTGTATCTTACGACAGCAGTGATAGAGTCTGAAAGCAGTGATAGAGTCTGAAAGAGGCCCTTCAAACTCATTTTTGTTTCTTTCTTTTTTTCATCCTATTCTGCAAATTCTGTTTTTTTCTTTTTGTTTTCTTTCTCTAACTCAGTCTCTTACTCCACTAGAGTATCCCTCATCTCCCTTTTTGTTTCTGCTCTTGTACTGACTCAGTTTTCTTATTTTTTTTCTCTTCTCTTTATGTTCTTATGTTATTCTACTTCACTCAAGGGTTACTATGTTTCTGTTTTGTTTGTTCATTTTGAATTTAACAGTTTCCTGACGATTGTCTGTCTGGTCATTCTACGTCTTTGGGCTTCATATGAAACCTTCTCTAATTCTTATACTTATCTACTCCTCTTGTCTTAACTCTGTCTTAAGCCCCCATTGTGAACGGTAAATACCCTTATTGAAAAGTTTATTCACTGTAAGCATGTTTTGGATTGCTTCTTCATCTTAATTAAGTTCACATGGTGTGAAGGTGACAGACTGATGACTACCCTAAGTGGTCAATTTGCAAATTGTGCTTCATTATACTGTGGTGCTGATTGTATCAATTAGGATAAAGGATTGTGA
>NW_022911232.1:0-820 GCF_012274545.1 Fukomys damarensis | reverse complement strand
ACAGGGTTCTGGAATCTTGTGTGCACTCGAGCTGCTTGGCACTCTTTTAGGCCTTAAGGGCTACTCTGGAAAAGTGCCTCACAATAGTGTTTAAATGTATGCCAGGCCGACCGCAGAAGCACTCTGCAGAGTTTGTTTGTGTTCTAACCTCAAATTGAACCTCTCTAGAAGTATACAGAGTTCTGGAGCTTTGTGTGCACTCAGAGCACCTAGTCGCCCCTTGAGGCCTTAATTGCTTTTCTGGTAAAGCGCTTCACAACAGTGATTCCATCTCTGCAGCAAAGACATACAAACAAAAAGGAATAGAGTTGTACTCCATAAAAGTTGCGGACTTCGCTGGTAAACTCACAGAGTAGCAGCACCATTCTCTGTGGAGTATTTCATAATCAGGAGACTAACCGCTTTGGTTTCAAAGGCCTAGGGGAGAAAGAAGCTCTTTCCCATCGAAAACTGCAGTTTCAACCACAGAAGCTCTCTACAGAGTGTGATTGCATTTTATCCTCACACTGAAGTTATCTCCCTAATATACAGAGTTCTGAAGGCCTGTGTGCACTCAGAGCTGCTAGGTACTCTGCAAAGCTTAAGGGCTTTTCTGGTACAAGAGCCTCACAACAGTGTTTCAAGCTCTGCCACGCAGGGACTTACAAACAAAGAGGAATACAGTTGTACTCCATTTAAGATGTGGATTTCACTGGAAAACTCACAGTGTTGTACCAACTTTCTCTGTGGAGTACTTCACATTCAGGAAAATAACCATTTTGGTTTCAAATGGCTAAGCGGCGATAGAAGGTGTTTCCGGGGAAAACTGCACTGTAAACCA
>NW_022911231.1:0-244 GCF_012274545.1 Fukomys damarensis | reverse complement strand
TACCATTTTAACCCCATGGCAGCCGTAGTTAACACATAAATGAATGCATGTGGAAGTTTTCCCGGAAACTTATTTACAAAAATAGAAAGTGGGCCCAGATGTAGCTCAGCAGCACCGCACCTGCCTGGCAAGTGCAAGGTCCTGAGTTGGATCTCCGGCGCCAGAAAAGACAAAACAAAAGCAGGAAGTAAGTCAGATATGGTTCATGAGCTACAATTTACCTACCCCTGGCCTGGAAGAATCC
>NW_022911230.1:0-253 GCF_012274545.1 Fukomys damarensis | reverse complement strand
CCACAAAACCCTGTTAAAGGAAATAAAGAAACCCCAAATTGGAATATCTATTGTTACAATTATCAACAATCTGACAGTTTCATTTCTGGGTGTTTACCCAAGAGAACTTGATACGTAAGTAGATACAACAACATGCACACAAATGTACACTGCTGTCAATCATTATAGCCAAGAAATAGAAACTACCGCGATGCCTGAATGGATGGACTGTAGGCTATCCTTACAATAAATTGTTATTAGGAAGTACTTATTC
>NW_022911229.1:0-291 GCF_012274545.1 Fukomys damarensis | reverse complement strand
ATGAAGCATTTTCCTGGAAATGCAGGGTGAATTGCTCAGCCAGAACTTTCTGGGAGTGAAGTCTTTCGAGGGCTGCAGGTCCAGCCAGGAAAGCCTGTGCTCTCAACCTGCGTGCTACACACCTGCTGGGAGCAGGCAGGGGACTTCAGGCCACAACATGCAGCCAGGCAGGCCTGGACTTTCCAACTGCAGGTCTCAAACAAACAACTGCAGACCATGCACTCATTTAATTCACATTCCCTGAGACCTGTTACATAAGAGGCATGTGTTAGTGCTCAGGAAGATGAGGCA
>NW_022911228.1:0-204 GCF_012274545.1 Fukomys damarensis | reverse complement strand
ATTAACAGTGAAGGTAAAATATAACATATTTAAGGTCCTCTCTGTTCTGCTCAGAAATGACTTGCATGACAATATTTATTAATATGCATTAAGATAATTTGACCAGATAAGAATCATAGAGAAATTTTCATAAAAGTAACTAATCCTTTGAAATATAGAGAATATTTCAATGAAGTAAAATTATTGTAATTAATGTTGTGAATG
>NW_022911227.1:0-210 GCF_012274545.1 Fukomys damarensis | reverse complement strand
GTAGGGAAAAATGAATGTTGAAGACACAAGGTAAGCAAGATATTACTGGGCAGTGAAAAATAACGGACAACACCAACTCTACCATCGCTGGCAATAGCAAGCAAATCACCAATAATAGTAGAAATAGAGACAAATCAAATATTTACATAACCTAAGAACCAATGAAAGCTTGTTACAACTGTACCACCATTAACTATAGAGAAGTTGTCT
>NW_022911226.1:0-362 GCF_012274545.1 Fukomys damarensis | reverse complement strand
AGATGGCCCCAGAGGTTGGAAACCACAGACCTGAAGGTGCTGCGTGGCGAATGCACAGCACCAGAACCACCGCAGCCTCAATCTGCTTGGCAGCAGGGCCCACAGCCCAGGCTCGGAGAGGCAGAACTGCAAATGCCGGCCCCAGCTGTGCAGGATGGCCAGGAGCACACTGCCTGCAGACATGTTCCTGTCCCTTCAGTTGCTGAAGCTCAAGACCACAGACCGAAGATGTGGGAAGGAATGTAGGCTTCTTCAGCTCCGCACCGTGCCTGGGAAGTGTCAGATGTGGACCACATCCGGTGGGCCCCTTCTTGTGGGAGGGGTCTCTGCAGGTTCCCAGGGTGACCAGGGCATCTCAGGGG
>NW_022911225.1:0-328 GCF_012274545.1 Fukomys damarensis | reverse complement strand
GCAAGTTCCGGCCCTACTGAGCTGCAGGACCGTGGGGTGGGTACAAGGCCACCTGGGTCCCCGTCCTGGGCCTGGTGCTGGCAAGGCCGCCCCAGAGGACTAGGCCTGCACGAGGCAGCTCTGGCCCTAGTGCCTGGACCGTGGGCCCCTCTGGGAGGGAAGCAGCTGCGAGGAGTGAGTGACAGGAATGTTTTATTTCCCTCCAACCTGGCAGCAGAGGGGACTCCAGAAAGCCCAGGAGGGCTGGGCGCAGACCCTGCTGCCTTCACCTACCCCCAGATCCAACCCCCCCCTTTTTTTTTCTTTTCTTCTTCGTCCTAGGCCCTTC
>NW_022911224.1:0-703 GCF_012274545.1 Fukomys damarensis | reverse complement strand
AAAAAAAATTAAACAACTTGTGTGTATGTGTACATCTGTGAGGAAGGCATGGGTGTTGGGGGTGATATAAAAATGATTAATCTATCACTCTGGAATTTAGCAAGTCCCTATCTCCAAAATGAAAACAGACTGGGAGTACAGTCTCGTGGTAGAAGGCCCCTGGGCCACCCAAGTACAGGGAGGGGGAAAGATTAAGATCCCCTTAGGGTTTTCAAGAAGCTTAAAGTCAACTCGAATTAAGGAAGCGACTGTATGACCATATTTGCAACACGACACTGAATGCACTTTGCTACCCTAAGATCCCTGGATAGATGAAGGGAGGATGCAGCACATCCATTAGGTAAATAAAGTTGTGATTTGCTGCAAATGAATGGTAACAGATGGATCTCATGTGAGAGGCAGAAATCCCTTGCTAATGAAAGCAGTAATCTGATTCCGAGTGTGGCTCTGGGGACCCGTATGACTTCTGCGAAGTAATGTGGACTTGTCTTTAACTGAATCAAGGACGGGACCCCAAAGAGTAAGATAAAGATTTTAAAGGAGAGGACAGCTCCTAGACAGCCTGATCCTTGCTTGCTGTGTGTTCTCAGTAGGCACCGTCTGAAGAAACACTGTGAATGTCAACTGTGAGCCAGTAAGACATGGCAGGGATGTAGGTAGACCTGCGAGGGGATCATCAGTGAGACCTCTCCCCTCGAAGTCG
>NW_022911223.1:0-828 GCF_012274545.1 Fukomys damarensis | reverse complement strand
TTGGGGATAGGTTCAGTTTGACGTTGGAACACAAACTCACTTTGCTGAGGGCTTCTGCGGTTTCAAGTGCATTTTTCCCCTGGAAACAGGTTCTCTCACCCCTTAGCCGTTTAAAGTGAAAGCGGTCACTCTCTTGAATGTGAAGCACTCCACAGAGAAAGGTGCTGCAACTCTGTGAATTTACCAGTGAAGTCCACTTCTTATGTGGAGTAAATCTGTACTCCTTTTTGCTTATAGGTCTCTGCCTGGCAGTGATTGAAACACTGTTGTGAGGCACTTTTACCAGAGAAGCCCTTCAGGCCTAAGAGAGTGCCTAACAGCTCCGAGTGCACACACGCCTCTAGAAGTCTGTACAATTGGGGATAGGTTCAGTTTGTCGTTAGAACACAAACGCACTTTGCAGAGGGCTTCTGCGGTTTAAAGTGCAGTTTTCCCCGGGAAACAGCTTCTCTAACCGCTTAGACGTTTAAAACGAAAGCGGTCACTTTCATGAATGTGAAGCACTCCACATAGAAAGCTGCTGCAACTCTGTGAGTTTACCAGTGAAGTCCACCTCTTATGTGGAGTACAACTGTATTCCTTTAGGTCTCTGCCTGGCAGAGATTGAAACACTGTTGTGAGGCACTTTTAGCAGAGAAGCCCTTCAGGCCTAAGAGAGTGCCTAGCAGCTCTGAGTGCACACCACCTTCAAGAACTCTGTATACTTGGGGAAAGGTTCAGTTTGACGATAGAACACAAACGCACTTTGCAGAGAGCTTCTTTGGGTTAAAGTGCAGTTTTCCCCGGGAAACAGCTGCTCTCGCCGCTTAGCCGTTTAAAGCCAAAGCA
>NW_022911222.1:0-646 GCF_012274545.1 Fukomys damarensis | reverse complement strand
CATAGAGTCTACAGATAAACTATTTTTATTTGATCAAACACTCACCATCATCTGTAAAGGACATTCATGTAGGTTAAGTCCTATGCTTGTTACTGATGTCAAACTGCTTTGCATGTAGTAACAATACTATGGTGCTCAAAGAAACCCTGGAAGTCAAGTTAAAGCCCTCCTTTCTGCAAAAGTAGAAACTGATAAAGTAGTTAGAAGACTTATCAACATCACCATGGAAAAAGAGAATTAGAACTCACAAATGCTGATTTCTCATACTTTCTATTACTCTATAAAAACAAAGAAGAAAATTCTTTTCCAAATGTTTTGACTTCAAATCTCAGCCACTTTTTCTTTAAATGTCACTTTAATTATACTTCAGTATCATAAATGGACTTCAGTGCATAGAATCCAGTCAGTACTTCCAGGCTAAATGACAATCACTCATTCACTGAGAGCTTCTCGTGTAACAACCACGCATTTAACACTGACGAGTAGGACACCATGGAAAACAGGAAATTACAGTATACCTGAGTGTAATGAACTGTGGAGGATGTGTTAGTTACTTTTCTGTCATTGTTGAGACAAAATACCCAACACCCAAAGTTAGAGGGGAAGGGGTTTGTTAGGCTTACAGTTCGTAGAGGTTTCAGTCCAT
>NW_022911221.1:0-482 GCF_012274545.1 Fukomys damarensis | reverse complement strand
ATTGTGTTTCCATGGCCCTGCAAACAGCATGTGCTCCCCACCTTACTGTCTACCCTCTGGGAACCCCCAGCCCCACTCTGTTTCTCAGCTTCCCTCTACTTCTACTCAGCGGTTCATTGTTCATCAGAATCTCAAGTTCTGATTTGTAAGAAACAACCACAAGGCCAGCCATCTGTGTAGACTTCTTGTCTTTCAGATTGTAGTTTGAGCAGGGAATAAAAAATTGAGAGGTTGACATCGTTTTGAAAAGGACAGTCTTTCATCAACCTTAATCTTTAGTCGACCAGTATGTTGTGAGGAATCTGTAAATAAGGTTGTAGGGGTCTTGATATAAACTTGGTGATTGCAGCTCATGCCTAGAACAGAAGTAAATGAGTTAGAGGATATCTTGTTTGGCAAAGAGGTTCTAGTTTGTTCTACTATCTCCCGACTTATGTGCGTAGGTAAGCAAAAGGCCTAAGATTCCCCAGATTCCAATGCCC
>NW_022911220.1:321-647 GCF_012274545.1 Fukomys damarensis | reverse complement strand
CTTAATTAAGTGGCACTCAGGTTACCATGAAGTGTATATTTTTTGTTTGTTTTAGAGAACTTACAGTCTGAGAATTTACAGTTATTCCCTCCTAATTATTGCTACAGAGTTTTGGATTTTGAATTCTCTTTACTGTCTTCTCCTAAGTCTCTCTGAAAATAAAAACCACAAACACATATGATCATTTTAGACTGAGAATCTACTTTCTCATTTAGCAAAAGAGAAAGGTTGGTTGGACTAATTAAATGGTATTTGAGTTCTTTTCCATTCTGGAATTTCACCAAATGACTCAGGAGAATTTGTCTAAGCACTGAATTTTGACTAAT
>NW_022911220.1:0-232 GCF_012274545.1 Fukomys damarensis | reverse complement strand
TTGTTGTTGTTTGTTTGTTTTTTTAATTTTCTGAATGAAACAAAACAAAAAACACCCTTGCTCCTAAAGGTCACATAGCGTGGTATAGAAACAGCTTTGGTTTAAAAAAGTAATAGATCCTAGTTAAGAATTTAAATTATGTTGTTTTTGCTGCTTACTATTATGGTTTAATTTAACACCCAATGTGTCTCAATTTTATCACCTAAAATGCTGGTAATAGCAACAGTGATAG
>NW_022911219.1:0-263 GCF_012274545.1 Fukomys damarensis | reverse complement strand
AGTTTCCCTTTTCCCACTTAGCGTGTTAAGCGTAAAGCTGCAGCTCCTCCCCACTGGTTCCCTGCATTACTTCACAGCATAGCCGCAGACGTGAGGACGAACCAGAACCAAGGACAGTGGAGCCTGCAGGTGCTGCAGCCTCAGCTTAGAGAAGCCGGCCCGCTCCAGGGTCTTCCAACTCTCCCTGGTCAGGCTGCAGCCATCAAACACAAGGTGCCAGGAAGGAGCCAAGACCTGTTGCCAGAAGTAATTCCAAGTTGAAC
>NW_022911218.1:0-207 GCF_012274545.1 Fukomys damarensis | reverse complement strand
TAATCAGATAGCAGAATTAATAAAGTGACTTGTCAGTGCATTAAAGAAGAATCAAATAACAAACTAGAAGAGCTAACCAAAACTATTTCAATAATGTATGACAGAATTTAAGAAAAATTTTGAGATGATGACATGTTAAATAAGCATAAAACATGTATTTAGGAAAAATAAGTGTGTCATTATCTAACCCCAACAATAATATTCGTT
>NW_022911217.1:0-1331 GCF_012274545.1 Fukomys damarensis | reverse complement strand
CAGGTCCGGTGCAGAGCACTTGATCACTGATCCTCTTCATCTGGGTTCGTCAATTCCCTTTAACTACCATCAGGCAAGTGGGGTTCAGATTCTGACTTTTTCATTTTCTAATCATATGACAAAGTTATTCCACCTCTTAAAGCCTCAGTTTTGTATCAACTGGGGGTAATAATGCAACCCACCTCATAAAGTACCTAGTAAATAGCACACATTGAATGAATTGCAGACATTATTATCACTATTATTATGATTATTGGGTGCCCAAATCTACTATTCCAGTCTGGACTCTGCTGAGCATTAGACAACCCCTGTAGTCAACATTCTACTGGGGACTTGTACCTGCTGTCCTTCTTTGAATTCAGTATGTCTATAATCACACTGACGGTTTTGCCCCCAACCCTTCTTTTGAACACCTGAAGACTAGGGGATGTCCTTGATACTTTCTTTCTCTCCCCACTTTCATAAATGTCCCATAAAATGTTCCAAGTGGAATTCCTCAAGCTCATAACAGTGACATGTAGACAAGGAAAATGTTGACAGCTCTGAGCTCCCATAAGAGGGAGGACTACAGGATAGAAGGAGCTGGGTCTCTGAATTGCTCCATGCAGTGCTGCCTATCAGGCAGAAAGGTCTGTTCTGAAACAATGTAAGAAATTGTAAGAAACAATGGCCTCATAAATTGTGCCTCTTTCTATAGCTCATTAGGCCTCATGTGCCCTCATGACCCAGTCAGAGAGAAAGAGGGGCAGATCTGCACCCAGGGAGCAACAGGACCATGTCAGAGAAGGGAAAGGAGCATTTCTTTCCACTGATAACCCCAGGGCCTGCCATGGCCTCTGGTACCCAATGTGGCACTAGGAGAAATGAACCCACAGTAGGCTTGAGTCTCCTGCTGGAGCCCAATGTACTCTGCAACATCTCACTTCTCTACTCTGAACCTCATTGCACCCTCAGTAAAGATAACAACTCCTAACTCCAGGTAATTCTTTCAAATAACAAAATGAAATAATGGATATGAACCCACTGAGTGTCAAAGAACTTTGAAAATGTAGGGCATGACAGAGCAGAAGACTGCTGGTGTGTTTCTTTTAAAATATACCAGTAAAACCAACTTCCTCACTAACATTCCTGTGTTCAGTGAAGTCAATAGTCTAAGTTGAAAGATTATGCATGTCTTTTTGAAATTCAGTAGAGTAATTTTCACTCTTTATGAAAAATACGTGCTCCTAAATGCTGTGATTTTTCCTTATTTGTTTCTCATGCAAAGACATATTCATCAATTAAACAAAAACTGGGGGCTGGGAATTTAGCTCAGTGGTGCTGCCACCTGC
>NW_022911216.1:0-210 GCF_012274545.1 Fukomys damarensis | reverse complement strand
CAGGAGGGCAGAGGAGAGTCCTGCTGCCTAATGACTGGCATCTTGTTGCCATGGATATCATGCCTGCATCCCATAGGCACATGTGAACTCATCCCTAGGGGACACAGCATGGCACCCTGCCCCTCCCTGGCATCCAGCATCTCCCTGTTGGTGAGAGAGGCCAGAGAAAGACAGCGGGCTTGGGGACAAGCTGGGCTGGGTAGAGGATGG
>NW_022911215.1:0-214 GCF_012274545.1 Fukomys damarensis | reverse complement strand
TGTACCTCTACATGATGGGTCTTGGTTCTCGTTTTTTCCCCTTGTCCCTGCCCTCCTTTCACCTTCTCTAATGGGATTTTCACCCATTGGTTTTCATCTTGTTTATATTCAGAACTTCTCCATGGTTCTCAATCATCCTGCACATTGAGACAAACAATTTCACTCTCATAATTGCAAATTCAACACACTTAAAATCCTTCAAGAGCTGTATTTG
>NW_022911214.1:0-273 GCF_012274545.1 Fukomys damarensis | reverse complement strand
TCGGAGCTGTTAACACGAAAGAGCTCCAGAGACCGGCAGCCAATGGAGACCAGCAGCAGAGACTGGTGCCTGGCAGACTCAACCTGCTGTGCCCAGCACAAGCCAGCATTGGATGACTGACTGTGTCAACTGTTAGTGACGTGAAGACCGCTGGAGCCGAGCATCACGGGGCCAATTTGTGGTTTCTGTCTGAGTCCAGCAAAAGAACCTTAGGCTGCCCAGAAACAGGAGTGATCTGAAATACAACGCTGTAAATTAAGACACTGATGACAA
>NW_022911213.1:0-212 GCF_012274545.1 Fukomys damarensis | reverse complement strand
CGGGACCTTTTGCTTGCAAGGCAGGCGGTGGCACCACTGAGCTAAGTCCCCGGCCCTCATAGACACTTCCTATAGAGATGTTTTCTCCCATTCTATCGTTATCTTTTTCATTTTCTTATTAGTGTCCTTTCACGTAATACAAGTTCTGCTGTTTGTTTTTGTGTTGTTCTGGGGAGGTTGAACCCAAGGCCTTTATTTATTTTTTGAGACAG
>NW_022911212.1:0-943 GCF_012274545.1 Fukomys damarensis | reverse complement strand
AACAACAACAACAACAACAACAAAAAACAGGTTCTAAGTCTCTGGCTTTCCTAGACTGCAACTTGTGGTCTTCCTGCCTCAGCCTTCTTAAATGCTGGAATTGCAGAAGTTTTTTTTTTCTTTTGCTTACCATAGCTACACAGAAGAGCAATCACAAAAGACTTGCTTTATAACTTATTAAACTCCTTTAGCACTCTGTTTTAAAAAGGTAATGCCTGCATTTAATTTTAACTCAGATAGGGGATAACTCTTTTTAAAATAAGTCTCATTATGCGGCTCAGACAAATGGTAAACTTCTGGATCCTTCCACTTCAAGCTCCCCAAAATGCTGGCATAAAAGTCTGACGCTACCTCCTCCCTTATTCTGTCACCTGTACAAATAGTTAATTTCAAATTAGTCTTTAAGAATTTTTAAAGATGACACAATTCACACTGGTCTTATAACACAATCTCTTGAACAATAATTGCTGAGTAACTGTTAGATATTTGTATTATTATCCGTTTTATAATCCATATTATGATTGATACTTAGGATAATTTTTATAAAGCATTCCATGCACATCTTAAATCAGAATGTTTTGAGATTTTACTTATTTTCATGCCATAAAGTGTTTTTTCTTAGACTTGTCATTGAATGTCCTTGTTAGATAGAGTGACCTGGCTTCTACTTTTCCATGAATGTGTCTCATGTGTTTTTTTAAATTCTTTTTCAGATGGATCTGTTCACTCTTTCTAAAACTATCCCTTACAGAGTGCGTTATTTAGTGTATTTCCCCTATTTTAGTCACACTCCCATCTAAGATGAGTTATCTCCCCTTTCTTCTGCAAGTATAAATTCATTCATATTTAAGAATTGGTTCTTTCCTTTCCTGTACACCTTCCACTGCCCCTACTCCTTCAGACCTTTTCTTCCTATTTAACATTATCAATTATACATTGAAAG
>NW_022911211.1:0-412 GCF_012274545.1 Fukomys damarensis | reverse complement strand
CCTGCATCCACCCTGAAGTCCAGGACGGCTTCCCGGCCCCTCTTCTCGGCCAAGGGCCAGGCTGCCGGCCCACACACCTCCACCGGAAGTTGCAGGTATCCCCAGCCGGGCCTTGTTCTCCATGCCACCCACCACACCTGCCCTCCCCACATCTGGCCTCTTGCCGCGCCGCTCCATCTCCAGACTCTCCACCCATCCGTGTACCGGGACCTGCTCCTTCCCACCTGCCCAGCAGGTGCACACAGCACTCCGCACCCCACCCCAGGAGCCTCCCTGATTGACACCGGCCACGCCCAGGCCAACACGCGCACTCACACACACACTGCCTCTGTCCAGGCCCTTAAACCCCCTCCCCTCCCCAGAAGCGCTGGCAACCAGGACGCAAGTAGCAAGAAGATGAGAAAGGAAACTG
>NW_022911210.1:0-201 GCF_012274545.1 Fukomys damarensis | reverse complement strand
GTGGAGCAGCGTGTATGTGTGTGGTAGTGACGTGAGCTTGGCTGTGTGTGCGATCAGGATGGAGAGACAATGGGATAAGCACTACCAGTCTTCTGAGTAGTCGCAAATGTGTTTGTAGAGTTGTGGATTTATGATAGTCATTTCAATATGACTAAAATAAAAATATAAAGTGAAGTTTCTATTTTAAAGGAGAAACAGCAA
>NW_022911209.1:0-232 GCF_012274545.1 Fukomys damarensis | reverse complement strand
CCTCAGTTGATTACTATGCTGCATATTTAGCTCCTTGTCTAGATTGCAAACTCCTTGAGGACTGTAGCTCTTTCTTATCTCTCTGTCTGTGTCTCTCAGGATACTCTGCAGTTTCTGGTACCCTAAGAGCTTGAGCACACATCAGGCTACTGTACAAAAGACTTTTACCCCTCCCAAACTTCTTGAAAATATTTATTAGTGATTTAGTTTGATACTATTTTCCTAAACTTCC
>NW_022911208.1:0-836 GCF_012274545.1 Fukomys damarensis | reverse complement strand
TTTTAATCAATTTTAATATAATCTTACTTTTTGTATTTAAAAAAAGATAAATAATAGAAATTATTGTCTTGCAATTTAATATGAATGGTATATTTGTTTTATAAACACTTCATTGGGAAACTATATTAGCAGTATTGCATTTCCCCTATCCTTTTCCTTGATCCTTTTCATCAGAGAAGTGATTAAAATTGAAAAACAAACTAATAAGCAATATCTCAAAGTCGCTGAAATGAAGTTTAGCAAAGTAGTCTTCTTCATTTCAGCCTGAAAGCTAGTAGATGAAAGAGTACTTGACTTATCAATAGGATTCTGAATATAACATAAGCAAATAAATTCCTTGTCAACAAATGGAGAATGTATATCATAGTTCCTATATTTTTAGTCTTACATTTTGGTAAGCAATTATTTTTCATAACCCTTCTGGAAAAGGATAAAACTTGACTTGGATTCCCATTGTTTTTAGAGTAGCTCTTTGTGTAATGTGTTGCATAATATGTTTTATTGTATTTAGTTATGTGACATTATATAGAAGTTTGAGAGCACTAGAAAAGATCTAAAGGTAACTGAGAGAATTTCACTTATTTCATTTATTATAGAACATGTGGCAACAGGAACAAAAGGAATCTGAGAAAATGCATTAATATTTAATGTCCCAGTTTCTACTTATTTTGTAAATCAGGAAAATTCTCTCTCCGTTCAGTTTCAGTCTCCATTAGGAGTATAAATTATTTTTACTGACTATTTTTACAAATTCTCTTTAAGCCTACTTTGAGTTATTTAATTGTACACATTTTAGTTTCTCATACTAGGAAAATAATTCAGTATTTACATGTGTG
>NW_022911207.1:0-236 GCF_012274545.1 Fukomys damarensis | reverse complement strand
GGTCACCAGTGACAGTAGTGAAGCCACCTCGAGCCATGGAGAGGGACATGGAGGGAGCAGGAGCAGAAGGACACAGCAGTGCCTTGACAGGAAGGACATTTGTGAGCCCAGGAGGATGTCTTGGAGACTCTCAGGGCAATGGTCAGTAGGGCAGAGGTCGTTGCTACTACGTGTGATTCTGTTTTAAATCGTGGGCCTATATAACACAGTTCTTTATGTGGTTTACCTGTAAATAT
>NW_022911206.1:0-209 GCF_012274545.1 Fukomys damarensis | reverse complement strand
CCATCCACACTGCTGGCCTGTCCTGTGTATTGTGACTGTCTCCCCTACAGGCCTGCCAAGGTGTGTGCTCGATCTTTTAAGCCTTTAAACTACCAAAAAAAGAGGCAAAGGGCTGGCATTGGCTCAGCTCTGGCAAAGGTCTCCTGGCAGAGCAAGGGATGGTCATGCCAGGGCTTCATTTTTGCGATGAACACACAGAAGCCCAAGAA
>NW_022911205.1:0-1067 GCF_012274545.1 Fukomys damarensis | reverse complement strand
GTGTTTTACTGCCCTGGTTGCAGCACCAACAAGATGCAGAGCTTAGGGACACCAGAGCAGCTCCCTCTTCTGCCCAGGTTTGACCCATGGGGGCCTCTGTGGTTCCTCAGATCCCACCTGTCTCCTCCAGCTGGCTCAGGCTTCCCTGCTGTGTGGGCACTGTCATGGAATGCACACTAAGGATTTCTTGCCCACCAGAGTCCCTAGGCTGGGCTGAGCCTCATGGGCAGTGGGAAGGAGGTGGCAACTGATTCCTGCCAGTTCACCTTTCCCTGAGCTCCCTAGTTTTTCTGGAAGTGTCGGTCTCCTGATGCCATTCAGGCTCCATGGGGTCACTAAGATAACTAAGGGAAGACATGGCATTTCTTCTGTGCAGAAGCATCCTGTCAAGCGCCAAAGATTGATTATAATTCTATAACAAGCTACTGAAAACCAAGTCCAGCCAATACGATCTGCCACACACTGCGCATGTCAGTGTCTAGTCATGACATCTCCCAGACAAACAAACAAGCAACAGCAACAACAAAACAAAAGCTCCACTTCTTGAGGAAAATCCTCATGGCTGAACAAACTTCAGCATTTGTGACAGGGAAGAAACCATGTGTGCCTTACATTCACTCAAAGGAAGGAAATGTCACCTGGACAAGATTTTGTTTATAGCTGGGAGAGTTCTCATGTGGCTTTAATAACCCAAGGGTTTGAATTGGATCTGAGTGGTCCAAACCCAGCCAAAGGTTCAGAGGCAGCTAGGGTAAATCCCCCATTCTTAAATTCCCTGCAGTCCGATAGGGACCCAGCTGCAGGACCAGGACCAGGTCGGGATCTGGACCAAGACCTGAGCTGGGCTCCTGGGGGAATCACTGCAGCTCCCCAAGCCTGACCCACCCCTCCTCTCTGGAAAGGAAATGGAGATGGTCTAGACCTCAGGCAAAACCCTTCCAGCCCCAGTCTGTAGATTTACAAATTTTCCCTCACTTTTCCATGTGGACACTTGGCACTGGAACAGAGATATCAGAGCAGGGATCTTCATCACCTTCACGTAGGACCTGGTGAAAAAGGACCAATGC
>NW_022911204.1:0-730 GCF_012274545.1 Fukomys damarensis | reverse complement strand
ACAATACCAGTCACCTTCCAGAAGTTGGTGAGCTTCTTCTGGTCGATGTCTGATTAAATTCTTGCATAGCATATAATTTGGATATGTTCCCTTGCATATGAAGCAAGAGACTAAGCTTGCAAGTATATGTAAGAATCTTTCAATCGGGTGTGATTCTATCCACTTTTCTTCATGTGTCATAAAGTGTTGCAATAGAAGCAATAATCTATCATCCTTATTTATGCCAGATAAAAAGCGGCTAGAAAATCTATTTATGCAAAAATGACAATCAAACATATTTCTGAACTCTCTTGGTAACAATCCCATATTATATAGTAAATCATGAAGCGCATGACAATGTAATTTATAATAGTATCCTAATACGACTTTTGGTCCATTTGGTTGCATGAGATCACATTTTCTTCCCGAGGGATTTCCACTTCTTCTTGATCTTCGCATGCTTTCGTTTTCTGAAGATTCTGTGTGTTAATCTGAGAAAGACGACTAAGAGAAACACCATGGATACAACATATAATGCTTCTTTGAAATATTCCCACCAATGAACTAAAGGTGTACAAGTGAAGTCTAACTGTATTAATCTAGCAAAGAAATCAAAGAATGAACATTTCTTCATATCCTGATTCCATGACTTAGGAATGACTGTATTTGTCCGTATCAATCCTACTAGTTGATGTATCTCCTGGTTTGATCTAGTTAAAGTGTGTTGTGCATTCATAATCTTTTTGTGTAT
>NW_022911203.1:0-2364 GCF_012274545.1 Fukomys damarensis | reverse complement strand
TTATTTCATCGTTTGCCATTTCATTCTTAGCATGGAGTAAATCTAAGCAAAATTACACTTTGAAAACAATCATTTTCTCTTAGAATCATTTATTGGAGTTTTCACTGAAGATTATGTCTTTATGGGAGCTTTCCCAGACAAAACTGTTGTCAGTGTCAGAGAGGTTAGCACCTTGATTTATCTTTCTTTCCTGCACTGCCTTTTAAGTGAGAGCAGTAGGAGATGTATACATTCCTGCCAAGTCTTTGCATCCAGGTTTCCAGTGCTGGGTCCAAGTTTGTATGTGCTGTCTGAGGCACCTTAATTATTTTATGATCCAAGTTGGGTAGAAACCAAGTTTTGGGCAAAAATGAGGGAAGTGGTTTCAGACAAGCGTAGTATTTTTCAACCATGTTCATTTATAAGCTCTTTAATTTACTGTGGTACATTCAAGGAGGAAAGGAAAGGTTTGTCTGTATCTACTGATGCAAACTAGCAATTTACAGGGTGGAGAAGGAAAGAGCAGTGCCCAGAGAAACTACTGGAAGAGAAAGAGGGGTTTGTCTTCAGTTTATTTTCCCTGCCTATGTTTGAAATTCATTCACTGTTTAAGTCTAGCTCTTTGGAATGCTTCCCTTTATTATCTTGTTTGGCTCCTAGTTTTTCTTTCTTAATGGTTTTGGTTTATACAGATCAATCCTACTTTTTATCATAAGTGTTTATGTTTAATAATAAATCCTCTGAAATGAAGAATGGTGTTTTGTGTGCTCTTTTAAGTGTCTGCTCTGTTTTTCTGCCACAAAGAGATTCTCGACTTATATTTGCTGAGTTTAAAGCCTACTCTAAGAACTGTGAAAAATGGCATGCAGACAATGAGACTACTAGTTTCTCCTTTTTCTAGGACTTGAGCTAACTTTGCAAAGCTTCCTTTTTCTCCTCGGAGACCCTTATGGTGCTATAACCTAGCAATTTAGAAATGAAAAATCAGCCAGTTCTGAGCTGTAGTTGGAGTCTTCCATGTAATTTAAGCTTTCTCTTCCACATATTACTTGATATTTGGTGGCACCTTCACTGTTACCTTCAGGTGGTTGGGTGTGGTAATACCTTTACAAGTGGTGAAATGGAAATCTGGCATGTTATATAACTTTCTCCAAGGTCACAGAGCTGGAAAGTGACAGAAAAGGGATGTGTGCCCTTCAGGCTATTCTGTGTGTCTTTTTTGACTTCATTATTTTGTTGGACTTTTGGGATATGTGGGGAAGTGAGAGACTGGGCATTGTGGCTTATTTAAGCAAAAAGGAGTACCTTGCTGAAAGGAAAAGCCAGCATTTTTATGTGGATAGAGTAGAGTCACAGGCTGAAGGCAAAGTAGACTCCAGGCCAGGGGCAGACTATGGCCGATGAGCCAAATCTGGCTGGTCTAGACCAACTTTGTGTCTTTGTCAGCCTATAGGCTTACAGTGATTCTGACATTTTGCAATAGTTGGAAAATATCAAAGGAAAATTAATATATTGGGACATGAAAATTATATGAAATTGAAGTCTTATTGGCTGATATGCACAGTGTCCAAAATACTTAAGTCTTTTTCTGTTGGGAAAGCCTTTGCTGCCCCTTGCCTTAGGAAATGACATTCCCAGTTAAGCTGTGGCTCATGCAGATCTGCTGCCCTCTTGGAAAGAGCCACATTTTGACAGTAGCAGCTGACTCTGGCCAAGTCAGAGCCTGTTTTTCATTTTAGACTTTGCCAGTGATTCCTTGTTGTTCTGAATTCAAACATAGAATTTCTCAGTTGCATCATTTAAAACACAGCCCTTGGAGCTAGCTAGGTATGTTCTTTGGTGTAGTAAAAAATGATGTACTCTGATGGCCATTTGGAAAGAAAATGCATATTTCAGAGTTTGTGTATGTTCTCGACACCTGTTCTAGAAACTTGGTTATGAATTTGTGGTTTAGTGATTTGGAGGAAGTAATTAGTGTGTTTGTCAGTCAGCACTTGTTATTCTTCTTTAACTCTTTATACTATGCTAGTTTGTATTTACTGTGTTTTTGCCCTTGATAGGTTAAATTTTACATAACGAATTTTTAAAGCTACTGAAATTACAGTTAACTAAGAAATAGTTATTTAGAGTTGTAGAATTATAAGCAGTCTGTTATTTATTGTCCTCAGTTGACCTTGAGATCTAAAATGTTGGGATCTGCTTGATGATTCTGCTGATGAAGATGGTATACAGTGCTACTGAGTTAATTACCACCCTCCTGAAGCATCACTGGGATACTTTTTGGACTGCTTATGATTAAAAAAAATATTAACTTTAAAGGTATTTGAATGTTTTTTATTCAAGATAACATTAAATTCAACATGGATGTCCCAATAATGAATGTAA
>NW_022911202.1:0-276 GCF_012274545.1 Fukomys damarensis | reverse complement strand
TTCAAGATTAAAATAATATAGACCAATATGGATAATTATGGGGAGAAAAAAGATAAATAGCTCTTGTTTTAGTTTGTGTGCTGGAAATGGGCCTGATAAATGGATCTAACTGCTGTTTCATTTTTCTCACTCTCCAGGAAGAAATCCCTTTCTCAATGGGCTGTTCATTTTTAATTGTTGCAAGATCAGAAGGGGGAGTGGATATCACCTCCAGCATTAACCTCAGGAAGGACAGGCCGCATGTCATCTGCATTACTTAGTCATTACGAACCCTGA
>NW_022911201.1:2295-3529 GCF_012274545.1 Fukomys damarensis | reverse complement strand
TTCAAAGTTGATGGGGAAATAGATACTTCCATGACAAAGAACACCTGAGAAACTCCATGAATACCAAACCAGTACTCCAAACAATTCTAAACAATAACCTAGAAAAAGACAATGAAGGTCACAACTCCATGAGACCCAACAGAGCAAATCCATCAGGCAAGGCAAGAAATTAAAGAGAGACGGGGAAAATTAGTAAGAGCCAACAGCAGGAAAATAACATGACAATGATAAGTCGGTACATATCAGTTTTAACCAACCATTTTAATAGCCTCAGTTCACCAATCAAAAGAAATACACTGGCTGAAAGGATTAAGAAGCAAAATCCAAAAAATGTGCAGCATACAAAAACAAAAACAAAAACAAAAAACTAAGCAAAACAAACAAAAAACACACCTAGTTAAGAAAGTTAAAAGGTGTAAAACAATTCTCTATGTAATAGGTACCTAGAAAAAAACAGGGGTAGCTATCTTATTTGCAGATAAAGTAAATTTCAAATGAAAACTAATTAAGAGAGACAAAGAAGTCACTACATCCTTATAAAAGGGACAATCCAAGAGGAAGAAATGACAATCATAAATAATAATATATTCCCCAAATACTAATGCTCTCAACTGTACAAAACAAATATTACAGGACATGAAAAACCAAATAACCACTAATGCAGTTGTAGTAGGGGACCTGAATGCCCCACTGTCATAAATACAGATCATGTAGGCAAAACAACAATAAAAAGTACTAGAACTGAATCAAGCTTTTGAGCAAATGGGCTTATGGATGTGTACAGATTATTTTAGCCCACAAAATCAGAATATACATCCTTTTCAATTGCAGATGGATAATTCTTCAAAATAGACCACATACTAGCTCATAGAACTTGTTTAAGTAAATGCAAAGCAGTTGAAATTATCCAGTGTATATTATCACAACATAGTACAATTAAGCTGGAGATCAATAGAATAAGAAACTGCAAGAACTTCACAAACACATGGAAAATGACTAACACTTTCTTGAACAAATAGTGGGTAACATAGGAAATTAAACAAGAGATTAGACTGGTTTTACAAATAAATGAAAATGCCAATACAACATACAGGAATCTATGGGACACAATGAAATTAGTTCTAAGAGGGAAATTCATTACAGTGAATACCCACACCAGGAAAACAGAGTGAGCTCAAATAAACAACCTAATGTTGAAAGAATAAATAAAATCTATAAACCCTTAGCCAACCTT
>NW_022911201.1:0-1358 GCF_012274545.1 Fukomys damarensis | reverse complement strand
CATAGATGACCCAAAAAACTCCACCAAAAGACTTCTATATCTAATTGACAGATTCAGTAGAGTAGCTGGATACTAGGTCAACACACCAAAATCAATATCTTTCTTGTACACATATAACAGACTCATGAAGGGAGGAATTAGGGAAGCAATACCTTTCACAATAACATTGAAAAAAATGAATTATCTAACAAAGGAAGCAAAAGACCTCTACACTGAAAATTACAACACTCTGAAAAAAGAGATTGAAGAAGATATGAGAAAATGGAAAGACATCCCTTGTTCCTGGATAAGAAGAACCAATATAGTGAAAATGGCCATACTTTCAAATCTGCTATACAGATTCAATGCAATCTCAATTGAAATCCCAATGGTATATTTCACAGAATTAGAGAAAACAATCCAAAAATTCATTTGGTACAAGAAGATGCCTAAAATAGCAAATGATCTTCTAGGCAACAGAGACATGGCATGAGGTATCATAATCCCCAACTTGAAACTATACTACAAAACCACTGTGAAAAAAACAGCATGGTACTGGCAAAGAAACAGACATGAGGGTCAGTGCAATAGATTAGACAATGCAGAAACAACTTCACACATGCTTTACTACCTCATCTTTAACCAAAGGAGCCAACTATTCTTGTCATTAATAAATAAATTGTGTGGGAAAAACTGGATTTCAAGTTGTCAAAGGTAAAGCTAGACCCATATCTTTCACCATGTACTAAACTAAATCCAAGTGGATTAAATATCTAAATATTAAATCAGAAGCACCAAACTTGCTGAAAGATAATTTAAGTAGAACACTTGAAAACACTGGCATAGGAAAAGGCATTATGAACAAATCCTCAGTGGCACAGGAACTAGCACAAACAATGAAAAACTGGGATCTTTTAATTAAAAAGCTTTTGCACTGCAAGAGAATTCACCAACATAGCAAAAAGACAATCTAGAATATGGGAAAAAATTTTTTACCATCCGTTCCTCAGACAAAGATCTGCTATGTAGAATATATAAATAACTCAATAAAATCAGACCCCCATATATAAAGATCCAATGCAAAAATGGTCATCTGAAATGAACAGATGTTTCTCACACAAAGATGCAAAAGCAGGAAATATACATAGGAAAAAATGTTCAACATTTCTTGTCATTTGAGAGATATAGATGAAAATAATGCTGATATTCTACCTCACCCCAGAAAGAATGAAATCATGAAATCAACCAGTAACAGGGTTGTGGGGAGAAATGAGTTGTTTTTTCATTGTTGGTGGGAGTGCAGACTGGTGCAACCATGTGGAAATCATTATGGATACACCTCAAACAACTAGGATTAGAGGTCCCATTTGACCCCGCTA
>NW_022911200.1:0-242 GCF_012274545.1 Fukomys damarensis | reverse complement strand
GTATTTGGAATACTTGGAGTTTGGATGAAACCTGAGAGACTAGCCTGATAGGGATGCAGTGACGTTTTTATAGAATGTTGTTGTGCTTTCTATATATTCGATTTCAAATGGACTTCTCTTAAATACCCCAAGGTGGACGGAGATACCAGAATGGCAAAATGTTTATAAATCATGAAGTTCACCAAGGGCTTCACATGGTTTTGTGGGGGTTCATTTTACTCTTCTCCCCTTGCTATGCATGA
>NW_022911199.1:0-326 GCF_012274545.1 Fukomys damarensis | reverse complement strand
TATGAACAGAAATTTTGCAAAATAAAGAAGACAAATAATCAACATGGGTATGGAAAAATATCAGCATCACTTTTTATTTTTAAATACTCCCAAAGCGTTTAGAGTTAAAATCAAATTAACAGTATGATACATATGTAAAATACAAAAAGAAATGTTTTTGTGTAGCCATGTATTTTGAAATGATTGCTTCATAACCATTATGCACTTATCATCTTACATAGTCACAGTTTTTTGAGTGAAAATACTAAACATCTCACCTATTAAATTTCAGGTAATTGCAGAGTACATTAGATATTCAGAACTTGTTTTATGTATAGCTAAAATTT
>NW_022911198.1:0-506 GCF_012274545.1 Fukomys damarensis | reverse complement strand
TCTTCCAGGTTTTAAAAAGGCTTAGCCAAAGAAAAAGTAATGTCAGATGATATATTTGTGTCACCAATACTCCCATCAACAGATGAACAGAAGAAACATATAGCATTTATACACAATCAAATACTACTTCTCCATAAAATAGGATAAACTTGAGTCATCTTTATGTAAATGGACGCAACTTGACACCATAATGTAAAGTGAAAGAAATCAGACGCACACAAAACAAATAAATACCATATGGCTTCTCTTCTCTGAGAATCCAAAATATAAATAAGAAGAAAATAAATTATAGATAATAGGAAGTAAGGAGAGAGATCTTCTGAAAATGGGAGGGAGACCAAGTCATAGAGGGAGGGAGGGAAGGAGGGAGGAAGGGAGGGAGACAGAATCTGAGTAGGGAAAGGGGATGAA
Source organism: Fukomys damarensis (assembly GCF_012274545.1). Classification (NCBI taxonomy): domain Eukaryota; kingdom Metazoa; phylum Chordata; class Mammalia; order Rodentia; family Bathyergidae; genus Fukomys; species Fukomys damarensis. The sequence continues at coordinate 95 of NW_022911198.1, read as the reverse complement.
AAAAGAATTATGATGTGTTATGTACGTACGCCGACTCTCCATGAGGAATGTAATCATTATGTACTGCAAACATGTACTAATAAAGCCTGAAAAAA
>NW_022911197.1:0-226 GCF_012274545.1 Fukomys damarensis | reverse complement strand
CTTTCAAATCATGATTTCATTAGGAAATACACTTTCCATGGAAATATTTTTTACAGCAGTCATATATAATAAGCCTGTGCCAGAGTAAAACATAAACAGTGAAGCACAAGTCAGCCAGGCATTACATGTTCTGTTAGAGACAAAGTTTGTTTTCTCATTGATGTTACTGGTGTGTTGAGAAAATAAGATAGGACGACCCAACAAACAAAAAGGATTATATAGTTTT
>NW_022911196.1:0-204 GCF_012274545.1 Fukomys damarensis | reverse complement strand
AGGATATTCTTTTTTAAAAAAATCTCAAGTGTTTCCCAGTTTGATAAGTATTTGATGCTTGTTCATAGTTTTTGTTTGCTTTTTAAAGCCCTGTTAAACATTTTAATGTATTTACTATCATATTAAATGCTTTTCATATATGCTGTACATGCCAGTGCTTGTTTTCATTTTTCATTTTTACTAGTGTATGTCTGCAGTGTGTCA
>NW_022911195.1:0-258 GCF_012274545.1 Fukomys damarensis | reverse complement strand
TTGTTCAATATCATTGACATAAGTCCTCCCCTCAGAGCATCCCTGAGACTTTACAGATATTGAACCAGGTGAGAGGGTGCCTGCTATGAAGCCACAATGTCCTAACTCAATCCCAACTCTGATGCTGATGCTTACTGCTTGTATGACCTTGGACAGACTGCTTAATATCTCTAAGGCTCGGTTTCCTCTTCCATATGATGAGGGAACTAAAACTTACCTCACTGAATTGCTGTGAGAATTAAATGAATCTGTGAATTA
>NW_022911194.1:0-253 GCF_012274545.1 Fukomys damarensis | reverse complement strand
CCTATAGTTCACACTGGATGAACGTTTGTGTAGTTTGAGGAGAAGGACATTGATGACCTTAAGTTTCATTCCTATTAGTCTCTGGTGTCTGCTAAGGATCTGACAACTCAAAACCAATAAAAGCTTCCCACAACTATTTGCTGTGCATTAATTTATGTTGAACAGTGTGTGTGTGTGTGCATATATATATATATATATACACAGACATATATAATATATAATTTATATATATAATTTATGTTGAGTGTGTGTA
>NW_022911193.1:0-689 GCF_012274545.1 Fukomys damarensis | reverse complement strand
CACAAATGAGGAGGCAGGGACACCTTCCAGCATGACAACATGGGATCATGGGCCACTGCAGCAATGTGTTAGGGAGAGCTTGTGCTCTTATCTTTAGTTTCCCTTCCCCTCAAGGCCACAGCCGGCTGGAGAGGTTAAACCTATTTCTCTAGGACCAAACCCATAAAGGGCAACCTGGACTGTGATAGGTTAAGTGTAGCCCACTCCTCATAAATAAGCAATAGCACAACCCCAAAATGATAAAAGGACCTTCCTTTGTTCTTTTTCTCTTTCTCTTTGTTCTCTCTTGTTCTTCCTCCTCTCTCTCTCTTTCTGCTCTCTCTCTACTCCCACTCCTTGAATAAAATCTGCAGTCAGACCTCTTGGTGTGTGTGGCCTAGTTGTTGAGTGTCGCTGTTCCCTTTCACAATGTCAGAGACAGCCTTTCAGGGGTGCCTGGGGAAGTGGTGGGGGCCTGGGGCTCCAAGTGTAAGACTTAAAGTCTCACTTCCACTCCACAGAGCATGAACAGCCAAAAAGGCCTCCACGATGCTGGGCCCTAACACCCAGCAAGGCTCCGGGAGCTTGACAGAGAAGCTAGAAACCCAGGAGGGAACACACCAGGCTAGATGGTAAATAGACCTTTATTAGTGTTAGGGAATTGATCATGTTAAAGTATGCTGTGACGCCGCCTCACAGGCTGCATTCTC
>NW_022911192.1:0-291 GCF_012274545.1 Fukomys damarensis | reverse complement strand
AAAGTGAGTCTTTGGTTGCAGGATGAAGGATCTTACTCCCAAGGCATCTGAAGTAACTGGGAACAGAATGATAATGGGCTTCACCTTCCTGGAGGAGGACTTGGGATGGGAAGCATCTGTACCGCTTAAAGACATTTGGTGTTAATATATTAAAAGTTTAAGATACACTAAGACAAAACTCTTACAAGAACATCAGAGATTGAGGGACTTGTCTTCATAAATAACACATGTCTATGGCTTCAACTGTCTGCTGGCTGAGGTAGGACTAATATTCATTCAAATAAAGCAATC
>NW_022911191.1:0-346 GCF_012274545.1 Fukomys damarensis | reverse complement strand
GAATAACAAGGACACTTACCATTAACTGATTTTCAGTAAGAGTATCAAAATTATTCAATAGAATAGGAATTCTTCAGTCAAAAATATCAGGACCACTAGGTATCATTATGCAAGAACAGATCCTTGAGACTCACCTGACACCACTAGAAAAATTAACTCTAAATAGATCCATCATCTAATGAAAAGTGCACTTTTGAATCCATATAATACAAGATAAGAGCACATCTTCATTATCTTGGGCCAAACAGTCATTTGTTATATAAGATTCAATTTTGGAATATTAAGAACTTTTCTGGCTTGAAAGATACCATCTAGAAACTGAAAATATCATTGAAAATTCCCCGTG
>NW_022911190.1:0-210 GCF_012274545.1 Fukomys damarensis | reverse complement strand
CATTGTACTTAACACGTTCATTTTCTTCACAAAAAGACATTAACAGAGCCTTAGGCAATTCTACTTAACCGTTTTAAAATTTCTTTAGCCACCCTTGAGTAGCAGGCAGCCTTGTAGAACGTGTGTTCTGTGTGTATTGATGATGGTTGTGTTAGAGCTGTTGCTGTAGCTGTTTTGGTAACACGCTGTTTGTGGCCTAATGGCAGGGAG
>NW_022911189.1:0-220 GCF_012274545.1 Fukomys damarensis | reverse complement strand
GGATGGGGTGGGAAAGGGCTCAGAGTTGCTGTGTATCATTCCCTACATTCAGAAGAACAAAAAGTTCATGATGTGATTTAGTAAAAGGTAATAAATGCTACAGGAAAAAAAAAAAGCAAGAGACACAGTTCTGGACATGGGAATAGAGGTTAGGTTTTTTTTTTTTTTGTTTTAAATAAGATACTTTGTTATATTTGAATATAAAGAAAAATTACTTTTG
>NW_022911188.1:0-226 GCF_012274545.1 Fukomys damarensis | reverse complement strand
GAAATACAGAACAGCAACAGTATTCAGTATTAATTGGAAATAGGCAGAACAGACGTGGTCTTAGATGATGACTCTTTTCTGCACAAACACAAAAAACTCACATTTTAATAGATTTGTGTGAGTTCTTTGAAGGCAAGGGAAACATCGTTTAGGAGAGAAGAGAAAAAAAGCTTGAATGTTATACATTCTGTTAAAATGCAGTAAAATTAAGGACATTTAAAAATAA
>NW_022911187.1:0-460 GCF_012274545.1 Fukomys damarensis | reverse complement strand
GTTCAAAAGTCCTGTGAAATAGTTTGGTAAAACTCTGATGTACATGAAAACCACTGAAAAGGGAAAACTGGCTGCTACAGTGATTAAATCTCTCTTAATACGACGTGAAATGGTGAAAGACAGAGTATCCACTCACGCACTTGCTGACTTCTGGGATGTGGTCATGAATATGGTTGATGCTCTCCACCCAGTGCCACCAGGACTGAGGGACAAATGTTCTCCATGTCCTCCGAGCATCCTCTCTCTTGTTTCTTTAAGCAGGAGCCAGGAGACTGTCCTGAATGGATGGTGATGACACCCAGGGCCTAGCCTGTTGCTGCTGTCTACACAGTTAACACAGTCCACCCCTCCCTTTCAACCATGACCGCAGTTCGAGACTGCTAATTCATCAGCATTTTGACAGCTGAGCTTTGTCATGGCCCTGACACTCACTGTGCACTCTGACACTCTGCCAGCCTCT
>NW_022911186.1:0-707 GCF_012274545.1 Fukomys damarensis | reverse complement strand
ATGAAGGCAACAACACCATGAGGCCCAACAGAGCAAATCAAATAGGCAAGGAAAGAAATTAAAGGGAGAAGGTGAAAAACTAAAAAGAGTCAGCAAAAGGCCAATAACATGTCAATGATAAGTCAGTACATATCAGTTATAACCAGCAATTTCAATGGCCTCAACTCACCAATCAAGAGAAATAGACTGGCAAAATGGAATAAGAAGCAAAATCTTTAATATGTTGTATACAAGAAACACACCTAGTGCAAAAATAAGCCCATAGACTGAAAGTGAAAAGAGAGAAAACAATTCTCCTTGTGACAGGAGCCCAGAAAAAAACAGGGGTAGCAATCTTATTTGCAGACAAAGTAAATTTCAAACCAAAACTGATTCTATTATATTATTGATGTAGGATGGTACTGTATCATACCTCTATGAATGTAAAATATCCTGTACCTGCTTTATGATACATAGTAGGGACCATGCTTTATCGAGCTACATTTAATGATATTACTCTAGAATGTTCTCTTTCCAGATGATGATTAAGATGCTAATAAAAAAAATGGTTCCAGGTACCACAACAGCAACAGAACTTTGCTGTTGTCTGGATATTATTCTTTTCTTTGTTTTTTTGTTTTGTTTTGTTTTGTTTTGTTTTAGTATAATGTGCTGAATGCCTATAATTTTGTTCAGATGACTGCAGAACCTGGAAAAGCTGTTGCTGC
>NW_022911185.1:0-246 GCF_012274545.1 Fukomys damarensis | reverse complement strand
AAACCGCAGAAGCCCTCTGCAAAGTGCATTTGTGTTCTAACGTCAAACGGAAACTATCCCCAAGTATATGGAATTCTGGAGGCTTGTGTGCACTCAGAGCTGGTAGGCACTCTCTTACGCCTGAAGGGCTATTCTGCTAAAAGTGCCTCACAACAGTGTCTCAATCCCTGCCAGGCAGTGAGGTACAAACAAAAAGGAATACAGTTGTACTCCTCATAAGATGTTGACTTCACTGGTAAACTCACA
>NW_022911184.1:0-636 GCF_012274545.1 Fukomys damarensis | reverse complement strand
TTCATGGATTCCATTTCTTTCCTCTGCTAGATATTCATGATTCCATCATGGTCCTTTGCTCATCTATTTTTTTATCTGTTTCTGTTGTACAGTGTCTAATCATGTCTTTCATTCTTTTCACTGTCTCTGTGGTTATCTAGGAAATTATTTCTGTTATGAATTTTTCTAGAGCCTCATTTATCTGTTTTTTCACTTCATGTGCTATCAGTTTAGGGTGTCCAGAGGGTTGACTGTCAAACTTTTCCACCTTATATCCCCTAGAGTTTACCTTTGGTGGGGTGGAAGTCTTTGTTGGCTTCTTGTTTAAATGTCTTCTCATTCCTCTTTTTATTGTTGGTACTGTCCTTGGTTTAATTTCTAGCTTAGTACTTCAATCTTCCAGATATATCTGGTCTTTAGGTTTTGATTTTCTAATGACTCTGAAAAATCTCATTTTCATTATACAGGGAGACCAACTGATTAGATCAATCATAACTCCTTAGCCCAAGTGATACAATCAGCAACACAATAGCATCAAGCGCAGCTTAGAAAGCTATAATTTTTGATAGTTATTAATCTATCACCTTTAACTGTGTGAATTAAATAAAAATTGAGAACCAGCCCAAAATATATTTATAGCAAATAAACCCTTCAATA
>NW_022911183.1:0-1178 GCF_012274545.1 Fukomys damarensis | reverse complement strand
TGACACACTATACAGCACTATTTTCCTATAATGGAGGATGAATTTGCGTCATCTTAGGAAAATGGCTGCACCTTGGGACCATGCTGATAAGTAAAATAAACCGATGCACAAGCTTTACTAATGCTCAATTCCTTTTATATGAGAACCCAAAATATCATTTAAAAAAGTAAAAGACAGACATCAGGAGCCAGGGAAACAAGGTCTTTTGCACATGTGAAGGGGGCCTAGAAACGGAGGGAGGGAAATAGAAAGAATTAAGATATGTTAAGTAGACATACCTGTTCCCTAAGCTGTGTGTAGGCATCACGCGCTGCACACAGGCACTAAGAAGGTTTTCTAAATTCACAGAGGGCCACGCTGATCTCCGGGAGATTTTCTGAGATCCACTGGTCCTGTTTCTCCCTTACCTCAGTGCTCAGAGTCTGGAAAGCTCCTGCTGTTGTTCTGGAGACGGAGCTGTCGTTTCCTGCACTCCACTCCCAGCACTACCTCTCAGGCCCCTCAGACCGCCTGCCCTCTGTGAGTCCTGGCCACATTCAATGGATTGTTCTGAGCCATCAGTCATAATTCACATGAAGGCAGGAATTAAACAGATCCAACAAGGCTGTCAGAGTGTAATGGTTAATTTTGATGTGTATTAGAGGTTTGCTGCCTGCTGCAGTAGCGTGTGAGGAGCTTACCCGAATACCGCCATTTTAAGGCCACCCCATGCTCCAAGCCTGCATGCGTGACCACTCTGTTTCCTTCCTCAAGAGCTCAACATTCACTCTTCCATGACTGGAGCCAGGCCAGGTAGAAATATGGCCTTTTCCCCTCCCTCATCGCTCCCAGGCTGAGTCCAGGTTCTAGGCCAACCAGGCCACCACTGCAGTGATGTTCGCAGCTCATCGACAGGAAAAGTTGAGGCGCCTTTGCTCTGCTGGAGGAGCTGGATGCCTTTAGCCTGCACAGATGTGGGTGCTTTCTGAGTGCCCACCCAGCCCGTTCTGGGGCCCCCCGACCCTCCACATTCTTTCAGGAATAGCTGAAGGCACTGCCCTGTGTCCACACACGGCTGGGTGTTGCTGCTTCTCTGCCTTTTACCCAGAGAGAGCAGAAAGCAGAGCTTTGATTCCCCAGGAGGGCAACCACTCTACTCTTGTTTTTTTTTTTTTTTTTTTTAATTCTCTCTGACCATT
>NW_022911182.1:0-1071 GCF_012274545.1 Fukomys damarensis | reverse complement strand
TTTCTCTGCGGAGTACGTCACATTCATGAAACTGACCGCTTTCGGTTTAAACGGCTAAGCGGCAAGAGAACCTGTTTCCCGTGGAAAACTGCACTTTAAATGGCAGAAGCCCTCTGCAAAGTGTGTTTGTGTTCCAACGTCAAACTGAACCTCTCCCCAAGTATACAGAGTTCTGGAGGCTTGTGTGCACTCAGAGCTGCTAGGCACTCTGTTAGGCCTGAAGGGCTTCTCTGCTAATAGTGCCTCACAACAGTGTTGTAATCTCTGCCAGGCAGAGACCTACAAATAAAAAGGAATACAGTTGTCCTCCCCATAAGAGGTGGACATCACTGGTAAACTCACAGAGTTGCAGCACCTTTCTCTGTGGAGTACTTCATATTGATGAAAGAGACAGCTTTCGCTTTAAATGGCTAAGCCGCGAGAGAAGCAGTTTCCCGGAGAAATCACTTTAAACAGCAGAAGCCCTCTGCAAAGTGCGTTTGTTTTCTAACGTCAAACTGAAACTATCCCCAAGTACACAGAGTACTGGAGGCTTCTGTGCACTCATAGCTGCTAGGCACTCGCTTAGGACTGAAGGGCTTCTCTGCTAAAAGGGCCACACAACAGTGTTTCAATCTCTGCCAGGCAGAGACGTACAAACAAAAAGGAATACAGTTGTGCTCCACATAAGAGGTGGACTTAACTGGTAAACTCACAGAGTTGCAGCACCTTTCTCTGTGGAGTACTTCACATTCATGAAACTGACCCCTTTCACTTTGAACAGCTAAGTGGCGACAAAAGCTTTTTCCCAGGGAAAACTGCACTTTAAACCGCAGACGCCATCTGTAAACTGCGTTTGTGTTCTAACGTCAAACAGAAACTATCCCCAAGTATGCAGAGTTCTGGAGGCTTGTGTGCACTCAGAGCTGCTAACTAGTCTCTTAGGACTGAAGGGCTTCTGTGCTAAAAGTGCCTCACAACAGTGTTTCAATCTCTGCCAGGCAGCGACTTACAAACAAAAAGGAATATAGTTGTGGTCCACATAAGAGGTGGACTTCACTGGGAAACTCACAGAGATGAACCACATTTCTC
>NW_022911181.1:0-209 GCF_012274545.1 Fukomys damarensis | reverse complement strand
TGGCTTATTTGGGAATAGGAGATACATTCTGAGATCAGCATTTCTTTTTTGGAGATACAAGTGGCAAACAGTTCCTCAATTTAACAGGACAGCTGTTCAGTATTTCTGAAAGCTTTTTGCACTCTCGGTTGGGTAAACCCACCAGGGCCCATCACAGGATTCTACGATGCAGTTAGCTTTTTGCTAACTCCATTTTCTAACCGAAACCA
>NW_022911180.1:0-201 GCF_012274545.1 Fukomys damarensis | reverse complement strand
CGACAAGCACATTTGTGCATCTGGGTGCTTGGCTTCGGGGCCTTGTGATGCGCCAGGCAGTAGCCAGGCAGTGTGATGGTCAGGAGGTGCCCAGACACCGCCTCCCAGCCTCAGTGTGCTCATCTGAATGTGGGGTGTTGCCACCCTACTGGCTGAAGTTTGTCATGTGCTGAAGGACAAGGAGGGAGCCTGTGGTCGGGC
>NW_022911179.1:0-1664 GCF_012274545.1 Fukomys damarensis | reverse complement strand
CCTGCAGCCTCCAAAAAGGCTTTTTGAGGCCATTTTGTACCCAACTATAGTAGCGGTGTTCACTGTTTCCTCAGATGAGAAGTAGCCCGGGGCAGTGGTCTTAAAGCCTGCTTGTACACTAGAATTCCTTAAAGCAGCTTGGCAAAAAGGATGACCCCTAGGGCTCTCCACAAATCTATTTCCATGTGTGCATGTGTGTCTTCCCTGACCTGTCCAGGGACACACGCAAGATCTACACGGGGAGACAGCTGGAGGAGGAAGTCCCTCCCGCTATCTCTGAATCTATGGGTTTTGGCAAGGACTGAAACCACTCACAAGAATGACGATGTGAGTTAATATATTTAAAGGTTCATTTAAACAGATACACAAGGAAGATGTGCTAGGTGTTTGTCCCTATAGAAGCAACTGTAGACAAAATTGTGATTCCCAAGCCTGACCATGGAGATTCTGAGTTAAATATTTTAAAGGTAACACACAGAAGGATCCACTACATAATTTTTTGAAGTATATCGCAGGTATTATGAGACTGAATTTAAGAGAAAGCTAGGGAGAGCATAGTTTCAGGAGAGTAAAGAACTGCTACAGAGTCCGGTGCTCCCTGGGATTGGCCGCTGGGAGCCTTTTGGGGTCCACGGAGCTCTGCACATTGAACACACTAATGATAACTCTGCCCTTTTTAAGAGACAGAAAAGACAATCCATATTGATATTGGTTCATTTAAATAAAATGTATTCACTCGCATAATGGAAAAGCTTGGATGTGGAGCTGACTTCAGATATGGCGTCACACGGGACCTGCTCCTGCCTTCTAACTGGACTTTGTTCTCTTTGCTTTCCTGGATTCCTCCTGGTATGAGGTCCCGCGTGCTGTTTGGCTCTTGCTGATGTCATGCTCGACTTTAGGGCTGATGGCAGGAGGGCAATTCCTCTCCCCAGAATTCTTCTCCTGGCTGGCAGAGACACCAGTTTTCCCGTGCAATGTGCAGTGACAAGAGACTTGTGGACTGGAGTAGACCAATCAGAGACCATTGAGGGAAAGCTACTCTTTTTTCCAGAAGAAGAAATTGAAGTAGAGAGGATTATAGTTTGCCAAGGGTCAACTAATGAGAGGGAGGCCTGGAATTTAAACCTGGGCACTCGATTTCAGGACCCACATTATTAACCACTTACCATCTTAACATTTCTGATGAAACAGGTTTTTGTTTCCCCGTGGCTTCTTGCTCATAAAGGCAGCTTTCTCATGACTCCAGCACTCCTGTGGCCCATGACTTACTCTCGCCATTTCATATTTTGGTACCAGCTGCCAACTCCCTCCTTCTCCCTCTTTCCTGTCTCAGATTTGGAACTGAGAGAATTGGTTGGCCACTCTGATCAGGCCATGCCAGGCCTCGCCACACCCAGCTCTAGTCTTCTCCTGGTCCCGTTCTCGTCAGGTGAAAGCTGCTCACACTGCCTCTTCGAGCACCCTCGGCAGTGCACGGCCACCCATTCCTCCACACGCCGCGGGAGCTTGCAGCCTGGCTCTCGCCCTTAGAAGCGGATGCTAGCTTTGGCCCACGCACTGGGAAGAGCAGAGCAGTGGGTGGTTAGTGCCCAACTCCGTCGTGGCACTGTGAAGGTGAGAGGGGAACACAGTTTCCTTTGGCATGCCTTTGTAAAGTGGCC
>NW_022911178.1:0-366 GCF_012274545.1 Fukomys damarensis | reverse complement strand
TTTGTCTGCTCTGCAACATTTCCCCCACAAAGGTATAAGAAGCTAGCAATTGGTTACATTTTAATCTGACAGTGTAACATTTTTCTCACATATAAATGAGAAGTTGGTAGTGCAAAACTGAAAAAGCAGAAATGTGGAGGTGGCTAAATTTGGATCTCAAATCCAAAGCAATTGCACTTAGCTGACATCAAACTAAGGCAACATGTTTTAATTTCAATTAATTTAGTTTCTTCATATTTGAAGTTGAGGTTATAATTCGTATCTCTAAGAGCACTGAATGGAGTTAACATTTTTATGAATACTGATTCATCTCCTACACAATCTTCTTCAGTTTCCCACTGTGCTCCAGACACACACTTGACACCA
>NW_022911177.1:0-216 GCF_012274545.1 Fukomys damarensis | reverse complement strand
TTAAAATTTTATTATTGAATATTAGTTTACATTATAATGGGTTTGTTTTGGTAGATTCGTTCATTCATGCATATAACACTCTTTGATCACTTTCATCCCCTAGGACGCCCTCCTGCTTCCTTACCCCACCTCCCTGAAAATTTTACCTAGAACTTTTTTTTTTTAACAAGTCTAAAATAACTCTTTACTATCTTCTACATATGATTTCCTTCATCT
>NW_022911176.1:0-214 GCF_012274545.1 Fukomys damarensis | reverse complement strand
AGGCTTAGGCCACGGTGGCTGCAAAGACTGCAAGGGAACAATGGCACAGAGGAAGGAGCAGAGACCATATAAAGTACCCAAGGTCAGGCCACCTTAAACCCCTAGACACACCCAGAAATGTGCTTTAAAGTTCCCTACACAGCTCCTAAACGAATCAAAGTGACAACTTAACCATCATAGACATCCTCGGGCCATACATGCGTTAGATTGAGTT
>NW_022911175.1:0-263 GCF_012274545.1 Fukomys damarensis | reverse complement strand
AAAGTGGAATATATAAATTGGCTCTGGCCTTGGAAACAATCCGAAAGTTGTCTTCATAACCTCTCCCCAACTAAGACACAGAAACAATAGTCATTTCTGGGCAGCTGCATAATCCTGTCTGTGGCTGGTGCTGAAGAGGAACCCGCAGCCAAGTCGATTTCATTCCTAAACACATCACGATGTCCTCAAATTCACAGATTAAGAGAAAGTGGAGTAATTCCAATCCACTGACAACAAGAACTGAAGCCTTCGGAGGCCAAACC
>NW_022911174.1:0-225 GCF_012274545.1 Fukomys damarensis | reverse complement strand
GAAAAGAAAAGAAAAGAGTAGAGATGAAAAGACTGATAAGTAAGGTAAGTATAACCCCAGCTGAACAACTTGGGATGGGAGGAAAAGACTGAAAAGGCCGGAAGTGGTGCACAACCCTGTAATCCAGCTACTCAGGAGGCTAAGGGAGGAGGATTGCAAGTTCCAGGCCAGCCTGGGCATCTTAGTAAGACTCTGTCTCAAAATAAAAAATAAAATAAGACAAAA
>NW_022911173.1:0-234 GCF_012274545.1 Fukomys damarensis | reverse complement strand
AGGGATTTAGCTCAGTGGTTCTGCCACCTTTGTCATAAGTGTAAGGTCCTGAGTTCAATCCCCGGTAGAAAAAAAAAAATTTTTTTTTTACATCAGAAAGTGCATGGATACAGGACAAATTTTGCAAAGTAGTATTTAAATACAATATTTCTAATCATATTAATAATACCCAAATGCATTTATTTTCTTAAATCATCTGTTCCAAAATAAGAGAAATTGATTTTTAAAGACTAT
>NW_022911172.1:0-396 GCF_012274545.1 Fukomys damarensis | reverse complement strand
GCCCTGGGACCATCATTGGCTCCCTGCAACCTCCCTGGTTACCCTCCTAAGCTGCCCAGCTGCGCCCTCTTCACCCCCAAGGTATCTGCTACAACTGGGACCCTGGCTCCTTTGGGACTCGGAGCCCCAGGCTGGCTCCTCAACCCTTGAGCCCACATCTTCATCAGCACACGCTGACTCAGTGGCTGGTCCCCTCCTCCCCAGGCCACTTGGATTCTACTCATCCATCCCCAAGCCAGGTCCAGTGCCCCTTCCTCCAGGATGTCTCCCCACAGCTCCTTCCGCTGTGCACCACAGCTCCTCCCTCGGAGCCCACACAAGGAGGAGGGAGACGTCCCAGCCCAGGGCTCACAGGCACTCACCATGCCTGCCAGAAGGGTCAGTGGGATGCCAGGC
>NW_022911171.1:0-201 GCF_012274545.1 Fukomys damarensis | reverse complement strand
AGTAAATAATTTTATTTATTTAATTAAAATAGCTTTATTTCACTTAAAAATGTGGAAATCAGTATGGAGGTATTTAAAAAATTAAAAAATAGAATTATATTTGAGCCAGCTATTCCCTTTCTAAGTATGTCCTTAAAGAGTTAAAGATCATATTACAGGAATACATGCATACTCAGGTTTATAGCAGCTCATTTAATAATA
>NW_022911170.1:0-833 GCF_012274545.1 Fukomys damarensis | reverse complement strand
TTGAACTTGGGTCCTTGCGCTTGCGAGGCAGGCCACCAAACCACTGAGCTAAATCCCCGGCCCTGGACTAATGGTTCTTGATAGGAGGATTATACCATCCCATGGGGCGTGAAGCGTTTGAAAACAGTGCTGAAATTTGATCATCAAAAATGAAAAGCTACCATCTCTACCATAGTACCTCCAGCACCTAGAAAATAGTGCTGCATCTTCTTTCTTCCTGTATGTGGCATTACTGCATAATGTGTTTTCCTCTAGGTTTTATCTTAGTTGTAACCATGTTGTAACATGATTAAAAAGCCATGAAGTCTCAGCTCACATGAGCAGAATGTTGGCATTAAGGTCAGCTCCTAACCAAGATGATGAGACACCTATTTATAAGCATCATTGTCACCATGCTGCCGGGTAATTAGGCACCCAGTGCATCCATTGTACACCCTCTGCATAAATGAAGGCAGTTGTTCTCTCCAAACACCAGACTGTATACTCCTTGAGTGAAGGGAATGCAAGTTGGGAAGAGACCGTGATTCGGCCATGCCTCCATCTTTGCTGTAGGAAGTGTTTCTTTTCTGAATTCCCCTCTTGAGTCTGCTTCTCGTTTCCCTCAAGCTCATGCCAGGGCTAACATCAACAGGGTGCTAACTGTCAACTCTCCCATCCCTCCTATATTTATACCATCCCTAAGAACCATACTGAAACTAAGATTCATATTTGTTTTACCTTGGCCTTTCTCCAAAATCAGCAAAATTTTATTCTGGTACTGAAAATTGCATACATGTGTGGGTTTCTGACTCTAAGTATATTCCATATTCCACTCCAGGAGTCACTCTTCTTCT
>NW_022911169.1:0-270 GCF_012274545.1 Fukomys damarensis | reverse complement strand
TAAGGTAAGTGCAAGAAAATGCCAGAGGCTGAATTGAGGTGCCAAGCTGATTAGGCAACAGAGCCTTCTGTTATGGGGAGACCCTGGGGTTAGGATGCGACTGGGGACAGTATAGAGGATGGAGCTTAGCCAGATCCTTCTATCCCGGGCATTCAAAAGTAGAAGTGTCCGAGCTGGAGTGGGATCTCCAGCCAGTCTGTCTGTTCCGAGTACCACTCATTTCAGCAAAGGAACGTCGTTAGCATTCACAAAAATAGCCAAAGCCTTGTA
>NW_022911168.1:0-306 GCF_012274545.1 Fukomys damarensis | reverse complement strand
TTATAGTTATATTTATATATATTTTATTTATTTCTCATTTGGCTCTTTTGAAACCACTGTTAGAGTTTTGATACTATTTGTCTTCAAGGCTTGTGCACTGAAATATTATTGATCCTGACTGTGACAGAAATAAAAGGTGGTGGAACCTTAGGGAGCTAGATCCTAGTGGTAGGTCCCAGGTCACTGGGGTTTTGTCCTAGGCAGGGATGGACATAATGCTCAAGGGACTGTAGGAGCTGATGACTTCCTGTTTCACAAAGCAACTCTTGCTCTCATTCTTATTCCATTGTGGTATTATCGGCCATG
>NW_022911167.1:0-209 GCF_012274545.1 Fukomys damarensis | reverse complement strand
GCCAAGATCAAAATACATTATTTTAAAAACATTCCTGTCGGATGATTGTGTAGCAAACGTATTGGAATGCTTCAAATTGAAATTAAGGAATGTGTCGCTTAACTTAACTGTCACTTGACTAGACTAAGAGATTCCTGGAGAGGTCGCTAGGTGATGGGGACAATGCTGAGTGTGCTTCTAGACTGTGGGACCCTGCTGCATGCGGGTCA
>NW_022911166.1:0-216 GCF_012274545.1 Fukomys damarensis | reverse complement strand
TCCAGGGACAGAAGGAAGTAGGGATCTCAAAAAGACATTACAAATCTATGAAGGCTGAAGGAGATGTTATTTTAAATTACAGAAAAACAAGGAGGGTTACTATGAGAAGAGATTACATTATCCTTCCATAACAACCAATGTTTGGTTACATAGTACCCCATAAATATGTAGAATTTCTGTGTTTTATGCAATAGGTAAAAATACATTTAACTGAGC
>NW_022911165.1:0-534 GCF_012274545.1 Fukomys damarensis | reverse complement strand
AACAATGAAATAATAGAACTGAACCAAGCTTTGGAACACATGGATTTAATAGATGTTTATAGATTATTCCACCCCCAAAAATCGGAATATACATTCTTTTTGGCTGCACATGGATCATTCTCAAAGATAGACCACATACTGGCTCACAGAACAGGTCTAAATAAATACAAAAAAATTGAAGTCATCCCCTGTATATTATCAGATCATAGTGCAATCAAACTGTAGATCAATAGCACAAGAAACTATAGAAACTTCACAAGCACATGGAAAATGAACAACACTCTCCTAAACAATCAATGGATTACAGAGGAAATTAAAGAAGAAATTAGACAGTTTTTTACAAATGAATGAGAATGCCAATACAACATACAGGAATCTTTGGGACACAATGAAAGCAGTTCTACGTGGAAAATTCATAACATTGAATGCCCACACTAGGAAAACAGAGCAGGTGCAAATAAACAATTTAAGGATGAAACTTAGACTCCTAGAAAAACAAGAGCAAGAAAAACCCTAAGCTCGAACAAGAGAGGA
>NW_022911164.1:0-205 GCF_012274545.1 Fukomys damarensis | reverse complement strand
TACCCAAGATATTGGACCTTACCAAAAACAGGACTGTGTAGAGGGCTGCAAGAGGGCCTGAGGAAGCGCACTTTTTCTAGCGTGAAGGACAACCCAGGCGGACCAGGACCAGTCCAATGAGATGCCATTCACTCCATCTTTGCAGTATAAACACCAGAAACTGATGAGAGAAAAGTGATCCCAGTGCCACTGAGGAGACATAGAA
>NW_022911163.1:0-995 GCF_012274545.1 Fukomys damarensis | reverse complement strand
CTGGGCTACATAGTGAGTTCCAGATCAGTCTCAACTACATACTGAGACCCTGTCTCAAAAAAACAAAAAAACACTATGAGCAAAACACAAGAAGAGAAAAACAAAACTAATTTTCAGTACTATTACCAATATCCAAATCTCCAAAGACTTCAGATATTGGCATTGTTTGACTGAGAATATAAAATAACTTCTTAAAAAATGGAAAAAATGGAATTAGAAGTGAATTAGAGGGGTGGGGATGAACACTCTGGGTTCAATTGCCCACACCAGGAAAAAAATTACATAGGCTAAACAAAAGCAAATAAGATTAAGACTAATAAAATGAGGGCTGGGGATTTAGCTCAGCAGTTTGGTGGCCTGCCTTGCAAGCGCAAGGACCTGCGTTCAATCTCCGGTACCAAAAAAAAATGACCAAGTTTTAAATGGAAACAAATACAACCTTTTAGGTATAAAAATAAGTATTGAAATTTAGAATTTTAGAGCTGGAACACAGATACAGATTGTCTAAAATTAGATTTTGAGTCTAATTATTTTTCATTCATTAGATTACAAAGTTGCTATACTGGGTAATATACATAATTTACGCATAATTTCTGAGTCAAAAACGAAATAAGTAAAAAATTAAAATACACTTAAAATTAAATAAGACATTGACACAGAATACAAAAGCAATAATGTAAGTAAATTTATAAATCTTATATGCTTAGAGAGAAAAGGCTAAAAATTGTAAAGTTGAAGATGTACCTTACAAAAAAATAGAACAGCATAGTTTTTCCAGATGAGACTTGGTGATTTTTGAGATATTTCTTTGGAGACTGTAGACCGAAACTATGATGACAAAGAATGAGAGACAATCAACTGAATTTAGAAGAATAACAGATCTTAAATTGGGTGTGGTGGCCCACACCTGCAATATCAGCACTCTGGAGGCTGAGGCAGGTGGATCAAAACTTCAAGGCCAGTCTGCTCTACAGAGTAAGTTCAAAACCAGCCTA
>NW_022911162.1:0-263 GCF_012274545.1 Fukomys damarensis | reverse complement strand
TCCTTGTGGTCAGGGCGAAGCTATAACAGTGGAAGAAGTTCAGGGTGGTGTGTTGTTGCTGGGTTCGAAGCTGGAGGGAGGATAATTTGAACCAAGAATTTTGGGAAGTTTCTAGGGAATGTTGGAAAAGGCACAGAAACTGATTATCTCTCAGAGCTCCTAGAAAAGATCACAGCCTGACCAACACATTAATTTTCGATCAGGGACACTTACAGAACTGCATGGAGACAAGTCTGGGTTGTTTTGAGCCACTGTTTGCAGCA
>NW_022911161.1:0-285 GCF_012274545.1 Fukomys damarensis | reverse complement strand
ACAGGTCTTGGTTCTCATTTTTTCCCCTTGTCCCTGCCCTCCCTTCACCCCCTTCTCCCTTCCACATTTACAAACACTTTATTTCCATGTTTTCATTTTGTCATATTTTTTTTCTTTTCCCTTATTACCTTTCCTTTACACTTCCCATTTTCCCTACACCTTTAGCCTGTTTCTTCCTATTTCACATAGTCAATTATCTCATTAGGATCTTATGTACTATTATAGTAGCTTTTCATGCCAGAGAAACTATTCGGTATTTACACATATGTGACTTATTTCACTTAG
>NW_022911160.1:0-203 GCF_012274545.1 Fukomys damarensis | reverse complement strand
TTTGCCACATTTTTTGGTTTTGGTTTTGGTTTTGTTACTGGGGATTGAACTCAGGCCCTTGCGTTTGCAAGGCAAGTGTAGCACCGCTGAGCTAAATCCTGGCCCAGGAAACAGGGTTTTGATATGTAGTTTAGGCTGGCCTTGACCTCACTGTGTAGCTCAGGCTGGCCTCGAACTTGCAGCGATCCTTCTGCCTCAGCCTC
>NW_022911159.1:0-251 GCF_012274545.1 Fukomys damarensis | reverse complement strand
ATCGTGGCTAGTTGGTGTCCTATATGCCTTGCTTATCTGTGTGTCTAATTCTTCTCCTCTGGGAAATTTTCTGTCATTAATGCTCTGAACAGCTTTTTTTTAAGTCATTTGCATTTTCTCGTGATACTTCATGGATTCCTATCAGTCTTATGTTATTCTTTTTTGCATCATCTAGGAGTTGTTGGACCGATTTCTCATGCTCCCTTACTGTTTTTCAGAGACCTCTCTTTTCATGGTCACTGTCTGCTATC
>NW_022911158.1:0-1573 GCF_012274545.1 Fukomys damarensis | reverse complement strand
TAACATTACAGTGAAGGGGGAGTACAGTTATTATTTGGAATCCTGATTTTAATTCTTTGGATACATATCTAGATGTGGCATTGCTGGGTCATGTGGTAGTTCTATTTTTAATTTTTGAGGAATCTCTGTACTGTTTTCATGGAGCCTGTACCAGTTTACACTTGCAGCAACCATGTATGTAAGGGTTCTTTTCTCCATATTCTCACCTGTCATAATTTGTGTTTTTAATCACCATCCTAACAGACATGAGGTAATATCTCATTGTGGATTTTGTTGATTTGCTAGTTTTGGTGCTGTGGATTCAACCCAGGGCCTTGTGTGTGAGGCAAGTGCTGTACCACTGAACCACATCCCTAGCCCCTCATTTTCCTGATGATTAGTTATGTTGCACACCTTTTCATATTCCTGATAGCCATTTCTATGTGCTCTTTGGAGAAATGTTTATTCAGGTCCATTTCCCATTTTTCACTCATGCTATTTTTTTATGCTATTGATTTCTGTGTATTCATTGTCTATTTTGGAGATTAGCCTCTTATCAGATACATGGTTTACAAATGTCTTTCTCGCATTCTGTGGGTTGCCTTTTCCATTTGTTGGTTGTTTCCTTTCTTGGTGCAGAAACTTTTTAGTTTTATGTATTCTCACTTGTTTTAGCTCTTCTTGTCTGGATTTCCCCTACCCTCTACATTACTGGGGATTGAACTCAGGGCCTTTGCACTGACCTACATTCTCCATTGTTCCTAGAATGTCTCTTCAGACCCTTTGTATTTCTGTGGTAGTCAGTTGTAATGTCTGCCTTCATTCATAGGGTTATTTTTCTTCTCACTTTTTTTTCTTAGTTTAGCAAAAGTTTGTCAAAAATTAACTGTTTCTTGGGCTGGGGATTTAGCTCAGTGGTGCCAATGCCTGCCTCACAAGCACAAGGTCCTGAGTTCGACCTCTGGTACCAAAAAAAAAAAAAAAATCAGCTGTTTCTTTGATGTTTTGATTCTGTAGTATTGTTTTGCTACTTTCATTTATTACCATAATGGTCTTTATTATTTCCTTCTGTTTCTAACCTTTGGCTTCTTCATTTGTTCTTTCTGTTTTTCCTTGAAGTATAAAGTTAGGTTATTTGAGATCTGATTTTTCTTGAAGTACACACAGTGCTAAAAATTCCCTCTTAGAACTAGTCTTGCTATATGTCAAAGTTTTTGTCTCTTTTTTTTTTTTCAATTTCTCCTTAGATTTTTCTCTTAGACCTATTGGCTAATACTTTCAAAAGTATTGGATGGTTGTCAAAATTTGTATTTCTTTGGCAGGATAAGAGCTATAACTTTATTCTGCCATCTTGCTGATGTCACACTCTAGAATTTTGATTGTATTATTTAGAAACTGAACTTTCATCTGTAGGCCTTAGGAATAAAGAGGAAACAAGGTGCTATGTGAAAGTGCCTATTGCTCAATTTTGGAAAAAGTAGAACTCTTCTGTAATTGTGAAGTATGGAATTGTCAACACACTTTGAGGTATTTAACTGTAAGTGCCAAATCCATATGATAAACAATGTTTTTGTGTTTTCTAAAATACCTACCT
>NW_022911157.1:0-219 GCF_012274545.1 Fukomys damarensis | reverse complement strand
GCATTGGTTTGAGTGGTGTTATGGTGTGGTAATTTTCTAATGATATTAATCAGCTGTTGAAAAGAAATCCAGTGTTCTGAGTCATGAGTGACTGGAGGGCCTGTGACCATGCACGTACGGTACTCAGGGTGCTGGTTTTCATCACCTAACATCACTATTCCTGCCCATTGCCTGGGTTCATGTTGTCCATCCACGTGGCTGATATTGCGTCATTTCTCC
>NW_022911156.1:0-301 GCF_012274545.1 Fukomys damarensis | reverse complement strand
TTTTTTAATAAAACATTTTAAGAACTCTGAAAGTATCTTGCATTCTGTATAATTTTGAATATTTTTTACTATTTCACAATATTTATTATTTTCTGCCGTTATTTTCACTTTCAGTTTCTGAACATCAGAGACAATGCAATACTTACACGTGTATGTTTGATTTATTTCACTTGAGTATGTTCTTAAGGTGCATTCATTTACCTAGAAATGTCACAGTTTATCCTTCTTTATGACTGAATAATGCTTCATTATTTATTTTTAAACACATCTTTTTAATGCATTCATCAGTTGATGAGCATTT
>NW_022911155.1:0-336 GCF_012274545.1 Fukomys damarensis | reverse complement strand
TCCAATAAATTATGTTTTTCCCTTCTCTTGTTGATAATTCTCTGTAATAGACAAATTATATGCTTGTGGAGCCATGGAATGTCTGAGTTATTCATTGACCTTAGAAAGATAAAGATGACTACAGATGTCTGGATTTCTCAGAACATGTTATAGACAAGGTTGACATTTTTCTGGAACTTGAAATACTTGAAGTGCTCCATAATATGGGCCATTGTTGAAGAATTAATCTGAGATCAAGGTAACGCTGAGTTAAATTACAGATGGTGAAATGACCATTTTGCATATGAGAAACACAGAAAATAGAGATAAAGAATTCAGATTTATTCAGTTATTGAA
>NW_022911154.1:0-291 GCF_012274545.1 Fukomys damarensis | reverse complement strand
TTAAAATATTTTCTAAATTTTTCTTAGACTAACTGATTATTCAAGAGTGCATTATTCCATCTAAATTTTTTTGCATAGTTACTGTAGTTTTTTTCTGTGGACTTATAGCATCATTCAAATTTACGTAGCTTATTTTAGTACTCTTGTATTTAATTAAACATGCTTTATGATGGAAGATATAGTTACCACCATGCCTAGCATAGAAAATGTGTACTCAGCTGTTGGTGGATAAAACACTGTATATATTTGTTAAGACCACTTGTTCATTAGTGTGCCTCACATCTGATGTTT
>NW_022911153.1:0-950 GCF_012274545.1 Fukomys damarensis | reverse complement strand
AATTTAAAGTGCAGCTTTCCCCTGGAAAAAGCTTCTTTCACTGCTTAGCGCTTTGAAGCAAAATCTGTGAGTTTCCTGAATGTGAAGTACTCCACAGAGAAAAGTCCTGCAACTCGGTGAATTTACCAGTGAAGCCCGCGTCTTATAATGAGTAAAACTTATTTCTTTTTTGTTTTTAGATCTCTGCCGGGTAGAGATTGAAACACTGTTGTGAGGCCCTTGTACCAGAAAAGCCCTTAGGGTCAAGAGAGTGCCTAGCAGCTCTGAGTGCACACAAGCCTCCAGAACTATGTTTACTTGGAGGTACATTCAGTTGGAGGTTAGAACACAAATGCACTCTGCATAGTGCTTCTGTAGTTCAAACTGCAGTTTTCCTAGAGAAATATCTTCTTTCACCGCTTAGCCCTTTGAAACCAAAGTGGTTAGTTTCCGGAATGGGAAGTACTCCACATAGAAAGGTACAGCAACTCTGTCAGTTTACCAGTGAAGTCCAGATCTTATATGCAGTACAACTGTATTTCTTTTTTTCTGTAAGTCTCTGCCTGGCAGTGTTTGAAACACTTTTGTGAGGCACTTGTACCAGAAAATCTCTTAAGGCCTAAGAGATTGCCTAGCTGGTCTGAGTGCACACAAGCCTTCAGAAATCTGTATATGGGAGATTGTTTCAAGTAGAGGTCGGAATAAAAACGCACTCTACAGAGTGCTTCTGTGGTATAAACTGCAGTTTTTCCCAGGAAACAGCTTCTTTCCCCGCTTAGCCGTTTGAAACCAAAGAAGTGTGTTTCCTGAATATGAAGTATTCCACAGAGAAAGGTGCTGAAACTATGTGAGGTTACCAGTTAAGTCCACATCTTTAATGGAGTACAACTGCATTACGTTTTGTTTGCACGTTTCTGCCTGGCAGAGACTGAAACAGTGTTGTGATGCACTTGTACCAGAAAACCCCTTAA
>NW_022911152.1:0-241 GCF_012274545.1 Fukomys damarensis | reverse complement strand
TCTGAGTCTCTACACATTGATAGAAAAAGTAATATATTGATATTTAATTTCCTAAGGATAATACATAAAGTAAGGTAGGTGAATGCCCTTAGTCTTGAGAGACACATAGTAAAGAATTCAACAATGGGCCAGGGATTTAGCTCAGTGGTGCCACTGCCTGCTTGGCAAGTAGAAGGTCCCAAGTTTGATCCCCAGTACAAAAAAAAAATCATTACTAATTATTGACTGGCTCTTCAGTTAT
>NW_022911151.1:0-226 GCF_012274545.1 Fukomys damarensis | reverse complement strand
AGTGAGTAGTGATTCCTATATTTTGGGAAGGCATAAGAAATGTTTAATGACTTCCCCTTAAATGCCCTGTCCACTGCATCTAGGGGATCTTATTTCTATTAAAAATCTCAACTTCACCTTTTTTTTGGGGGGGTGAGGTGGAATCTCAGTGGTGTTTTCATCGGTATCTCTCAAATAGCCAGTGAGGTTGAATATGTTTTTCATATATTTATTTCCTGCTTTTACT
>NW_022911150.1:0-595 GCF_012274545.1 Fukomys damarensis | reverse complement strand
CTTATGTACTATTATAGTTTTTCACACCAGAGAAACTATTTGGTATTTACAACTGTGTGACTTATTTATTTCATTTAGGAGTAAGTATATCCTCAATATGCATCCATTTTCCTATGAATAACTCTAATTTCTCATTCTTAATGGCTGAGCAGTATTCCATTTTATAGAAAAACCAGTCTCCAACTGCATTGACTGCTCTTCTGTCTGAACTATTGCCATAGCCTCCTACCTGGTCTTCCATTTTCCACCTCATCCTGCTACCAGCTGTTCTCTCAACAGCCAGGTCACCTCAGCTCCATCACTAAATCCCACCATGCCGTTCTGCTGAATTTAGAATACAATCCTAATTTCTGGCTACCTGACTGTCTGCCACTTAGGCACTTTTATGTTTTTGACCTCAGAGTGGGCCTACATAATATGAAACGGAAGCCACCCACGTGTGGTCACCAAAAGTCACCTGCCCTCATCCAAAATCCATGGTAAGAACATTGAGATATCACCCCCATCCTGTCTTCCCTCCTGCTGTACCAATAATCTCAGTGATCAGATCATTTATAGGTCAATTACAGTTTAAGATATAAAAAATGTGTATTTT
>NW_022911149.1:0-1442 GCF_012274545.1 Fukomys damarensis | reverse complement strand
TCTCTGGTTTGAATGTTATATTTCATTGGATTCTGCACGCAAACTTAAGTCACATTGTCGTTTCAGTTGTGACTTTTCCCAGGATGAATCCATAGGACTGGGGAGTATTTTTTACATTCCCGGGGAGTAGGATTGCCAGATAAAACACTGCCTCATTATATTTATACAAAAACATTCTTTGTTATTTACCTGAAATGTGAGTTCATCTGGGTGTGCTACATTTTCATTTGCTAAATTTGTTCAGAGAGGTCTCTAACAATGTATACCTCTTACATACTTGAGTCCTGAATAAGACTGAGAAATAAAACAAAGGAGACAAAACAAGAAGCCAAAAATCTCATTTTTTTAAACCAAAAAAGTTTGTTTAAAGGACACATTTGTATGAGAGCCTCACTCACTGAACCTCAGTCAGTTTCCCTACTCAAGTACAGGCTGCAGGAAGCAGGTGACCCTCCTAACGCCCACCCTGAAGCTCTGCTGAGAGACAGAAGGCCACTAGACTGGTTCTTAGAGGGAGAGAAGGGGAGGCTTGGGCTGAGCCTGCCCACTAATCCCATCCATGCCAACAAGATAACTCAGGAAATCACTGTATATCTCTAGGACAGAAAAAGACCAGAGTTAAGACAACTTAACTTCTATTTTATAGAAAGGAAACTTTAAGCGTACACAAGACATATTCTCCATCAATAACACTGACTCCTGATTTTTTAAACACGTTTTACTAATATAATATAGTCAAAGATTAGAATCCTAAAGTTGAGATCATAGTCATTAACTGGGCTTTAATTATATTTTTTAAATGTTTGCTTTGTTTTTGAAACATTGTAACATAGTACATAACTCTAAACATTTAAGTAATAAATGAATGAACGTATATTTTATTAAAAATGAATAATATTAAATGTACTGTTCTGCCAGTTTTCATTTAGCAATATGTATGGATGATAATTTGTCTTTCAGTCCATATTACTAGATGACATTAATCTATATTGATATCTATATCATACTGGTCTACAAGTTGTACAAATCCACAATTTTATAGAATAGATTAACATATCAATCTGTATTAATATCCATTGATATATATCACTTGTTTCTAATATTATATAGTTTTTTGTAAGATAGGACATACTTTATGGTTCTTCTCTATTGCTAGAAATATACATATATTGTCTCCAGTTCCTATCCTTTAAAAGTTATATGGGTTAAGTCACTTGATAATCTCCAGATTGTTGCTGTCAGATCTTTTCCTTTAACTCTTTGACTCCCTTTCTGTAGACTCTGTATAAACTTGCCAATGAGGAAGCAAAGCAGAAAGGCTATGACCTGCGAGTTGATGCTATCCCAATCGTGGCAGCCAAGGCCTCCAGAGACATCGCCAGTGATGTGAGTAGCAACGGTGGATGTTTATGTGGATGGATGGATGGATGGATGGATGGATG
>NW_022911148.1:1412-2677 GCF_012274545.1 Fukomys damarensis | reverse complement strand
GTTTAAAGTGCAGTTTTGCCCGGGAAACAGCTTCTCTCGCCGCTTAGCCGTTTAAAGCGAATGGTCAGTTTCATGAATGTGAAGTGCTCCACAGAGAAAGGTGCTGCAACTATGTGAGTGTACCAGTTAAGTCCACAACTTATGTGGAGTACAACTGTATTCCTTTTTGTTTGTAGGTCTCTGCCTGACAGAGATTGAAGCACTGTTGGGAGGCACTTTAGCAGAGAAGCCCTTCAGGCCTAAGAGAGTGCCGAGCAGCTCTCAGTGCACAAAAGCCTCCAGAGTTCGGTATACTTGGGAATAAGTTCAGTGTGACGTTAGAACACAAACGCACTTTGCAGAGCGCTTCTGCGGTTTAAAGTGCAGTTTTCTCCGGGAAACAGCTTCTCTCTCCACTTAGCCGTTTAAAGCGAAAGCGGTCAGTTTCATGAATGTGAAGTACTCCACAGAGAAAGGTACTGCAACTCTGTGAGTGTACCAGTGAAGTCCACAACTTATGTGGAGTACAACTCTATTCCTTTTTGTTTGTAGGTCTCTGCCTGCCAGAGATTGAAACACTGTTGTGAGGCACTTTTAGCAGAGAAGCCCTTCAGGCCTAAGAGTGTGCCTAGCAGCTCTGAGTGCACACAAGCCTCCAGAGCTCTGTTTACTTGGGGATAAGTTCAGTTTGAAGTTAGAACACAAACGCACTTTGCAGAGGGCTTCTGCAGTTTAAAGTGCAGTTTTCCCGGGGAAGCAGCTTCTCTCACCGCTTAGCCCTTCAAAGCGAAAGCGTTCAGTTTCTTGAATGTGAAGTACTCCACAGAGAAAGGTGGTGCAACTCTGTGAGTGTACCAGTCAAGTCCACACCTTATGTGGAGTACAACTGTATTCCTTTTTGTTTGTAGGTCTCTGCATGACAGAGATTGAAGTACTGTTGCAAGGCACTTTAGCAGAGAAGCCCTTCAGGCCTAAGAGAGTGCCGAGCAGCTCTCAGTGCACACAAGCCTCCAGAGTTCGGTATACTTGGGAATAGGTTCAGTGTGACGTTGGAACACAAACGCAATTTGCAGAGGGCTTCTGCGGTTTAAAGTGCAGTTTTCCCCGGGAAGCAGCTTCTCTCGCCGCTGAGCCATTCAATGCGAAGGCGGTCAGTTTCATGAATGTGAAGTACTCCACAGAGAAAGGTGCTGCAACTCTGTGAGTTTCCCAGTGAAGTCCACATCTTATGTGGAGTACAACTGTATTCCTTTTTGTTTGTAGGTCTCTGCCTGGCAGAGATTGAA
>NW_022911148.1:0-953 GCF_012274545.1 Fukomys damarensis | reverse complement strand
TGTGAAGTACTCCACAGAGAAAGGTGCTGCAACTCTGTGAGTGTACCAGTGAAGTCCACACCTTATGTGGAGTACAACTGTATTCCTTTTTGTTTGTAGGTCTCTTCCTGGCAGAGATTGAAACAGTGTTGTGAGGCACTTTTAGCAGAGAAGCCCTTCAGGCCTAAGAGTGTGCCTAGCAGCTCTGAGTGCACACATGCCTCCAGAGCTCTGTATACTTGGGGATAGGTTCAGTTTGACGTTAGAACACAAACGCACTTTGCAGAGGGCTTCTGCAGTGGAAAGTGCAGTTTTACCCTGGAAGCAGCTTCTCTCATCGCTTAGCCCTTTAAAACGAAAGCGTTCAGTTTCATGAATGTGAAGTACTCCACAGAGAAAGGTGCTGCAACTCTGTGAGTGTACCAGTGAAGCTCACACCTTATGTGGAGTACAACTGTATTCCTTTTTGTTTGCAGGGCTCTGCCTTGCAGACATTGAAACACTGTTGGGAGGCACTTTTAGAAGAGAAGCCCTTCAGGCCTAACAGTGTGCCTAGCAGCTCTGAGTGCACAGAAGCCTCCAGAGCTCTGTATACTTGGGGATAGCTTCAGTTTGACGTTAGAACACAAGCGCACTTTGCAGAGGGCTTCTGCGGTTTAAAGTGCAGTTTTGCCCAGGAAACAGCTTCTCTTGCCGCTTAGCCTTTTAAAGCGAAAGCGGTCAGTTTAAAGAATGTGAACTACTCCACAGAGACAGGTGGTGCAACTCTGTGAGTTTACCAGTGAAGTCCACACCTTATGTGGAGTACAACTGTATTCCTTTTTGTTTGTAGGTCTCTGCCTGGCAGAGATTGAAACACTGCTGTGAGGCACTTTTAGCAAAGAAGCGCTTCAGGCCTAAGAGTGTGACTGGCAGCTCTGAGTGCACACAAGCATCCAGAGCTCTGTATACTTGGGGATAGGTTCAGTTTGACG
>NW_022911147.1:0-246 GCF_012274545.1 Fukomys damarensis | reverse complement strand
TTATCAAATCTTGACTGATTCTAAGTGCTTGTTGCATACAATATATCTAATGCTCACAACAACTCTTCCTAGAAACTGATATTTAGATTATTTACCTATGCACCCGAGCGGAGGGACCGAGTTGGAATGGATATAGTGTCCAAAGCCAGCCCAAGCTGTTGCCACAAGTTTCTAAGTGGAGGCGAATCTGTCCTCCAATTTAGCCCAGTTCTAAGAGAGCCCAGCTGCTGCTGAATTTTTTTTTTA
>NW_022911146.1:0-256 GCF_012274545.1 Fukomys damarensis | reverse complement strand
GGGAGGACCCTTGAGCCCACTTCATGTTGGTATGGGAGTCACCAAGGTAAACCCCACACAGTCTTAAACTGGTGGAAAATATTTTACGCACATAGAGAAAAAACAAAGGAAAATTAGCTCTCATTTTAGTTTGCTGACTGCCCCTCACAGAAATCAGGACACCTGGCCCCTAACACAGGGCAGCTGTGTCGTATGCACCCTTCTTGTGGCACAGTAAAAAGACTCTAATCTCTCCCCCATGTGGAGACCTGGCAGC
>NW_022911145.1:0-2363 GCF_012274545.1 Fukomys damarensis | reverse complement strand
ACCTCTACATGACAAGTCTTGATTCTCATTTTTCCCCTTACCTCTGCCCTCCCTTCACCCCCAATAAAGCAGCCTCTCTCTTGCATGAAGCCTTTTTCCTGATTAGTTTTTGCATTTTGCCAACAGAATTGAGAGGGGCAAACGGTCGTGGGTGACAGAATATGTACACGAGACTGTTTTCTCCACCAAAGCTATCTTATCATGTCTCAGGCTCACCCCTCTCCATGGGCTTTGTTCTCCAGGACTGAGGTTGTATGTAATGTGTGAAAGCACACTATTTGCTATGGACTGAATGTTTGTATCTCTTCAAAATTCATTACTTTGAAAGCCTAATCTCCAATGATTTGAAAGTGGAGGCTTTTA
The DNA here is from genome assembly GCF_012274545.1 of Fukomys damarensis. Classification (NCBI taxonomy): domain Eukaryota; kingdom Metazoa; phylum Chordata; class Mammalia; order Rodentia; family Bathyergidae; genus Fukomys; species Fukomys damarensis. The sequence goes on along the minus strand of NW_022911145.1, from coordinate 2,000 downwards.
GGAGATAATCAGGGTTAGTTTAGGTCCGAAGGGTGGAAATCCGTGCAGAAGTAAGTCCCTTATAAGGAGATGAAGAGACCAGTGCTTCCTCTCGCTGCCATGGAAGGACATGAGAGTCTGCAAGCCTCGAAGAGGCCCTCACTAGAGCCAGGCCATGCTGCTCTGATCTTAGACTTCCACCTACCAGAACCGTGAGATAAATATTGTGGTTCTTCAACCCACCCAGGCTATGGTGTGTTGGTAACAGCAACCCAAACTGATTGACACCAATTAAACCAGCTAAAAAATAGAGGAACATGTAAGGGGAAGAAAATGATTCTAGTCTTCGGCTTTCATAAGTTTTTAGTTGGACCAGAAAAAAACTGGTTAATAAGAAAAGCAAGTAGAAGTGTATTAACACATATATATTTTGTGTGTACATGGAACACTCTCAAGGAATGACTAGTTCTCAAAGAGGTTTCTTGAATTCCAGTTCATATAACATCAATTTCAGAGAAATGACAAGACAAGGGAAAGGAACTTGAGTTTTTGGGACTGCAGATTGTAGAAAGGCGAATACATGGCCAGTAAAGTCCAGTTAGTAAAGCTTGTTTGAGTTGATTCTTTTGATCCCTTCTTCAAGCTAATAAGCGTCCAGAGTTGTCTTAGTGGTTAACCTTTGCTTTCCCTGGTGGAAGGGGTCTTAGTTTGGGCTCTCTTTCAGGGTGCAGATTGCCAATTTCTTGTATCCTCGTGTGGTGGAAAGAGCTAGCTCTTTTGCTGCTTCTTATAAGGGCACTAATCCCATTCAAAAGGAGTCTACTCTTATGTCCTGATCACCTCCCAATCAACTCCACTCTACTCTTATGTCCCAGTCACCTCTTAATACCATCACATTTGCTATTAGAATTTCAACATATGAGTTTTGGGGAAGACATAAACATTCAGTCCATAGTGCAATATATTACCAAGACTCCCTTATTCCTGGGTTTTTCATGTGACTTAAATGACTTTAGACAGATGCCTCAGAGATTTGAAAGTCAGAAGTTCACATTATGGGAGCTGTTTCTGGGTAAGCATGGTGTGCAGATGCTTGGGTTTTGTGTAATAGTCACAGCTGAAGTCCCAAGGGCTGGTTCCTAGCTTTATGGATGCCATGAAGCAGAACATGGAACAACCATTTCATTTGCAGAGAGAGACCCAAAAGAAGTGGGCGGCCTTCTGGTACGCCAGTAAACTCTGAAATGGGCTCCCAGAGACAGTCCTGGAAGCTCTCTGAGTGTCTGAATCTCCAACCCTTCTAGCAATTTAGCAATTAGGTATAAACACCTAATTTTAAGAGTGATGGAGGAAGGAAACATCATGTGGTAAAACATGGATGGTGGATGCTTTCTGCTTAAATTTATAAAAGAAGCTTCTGTTTTTTGCACTGAATCCTGAGGTACATAGACCCTTTGTGGTAGGAGCTGAAACATGAAATATAAGAACTTTCAATGGTTATGTTTCTCTCTGTGTGTGAAAGCTTGTTTGTAGAAAGAGACTAAAGTCAACATGGGTTGAAACACAGATAAGGACCAAGAGAGAGTTTAAATCTAGGTTTAAATTCCCAAACTCCATGAGGCTCCCTGACATCTATTACTCTCATGATTTGGATAATGTTAAAGCAAGCCTGCTTTTGATTTTGAAATATCGCAGAAATCTTTACTATAATTCTCTTTTTGTTGTAGTACACTCAAGATTGATTTCTGTCACTAGCAGGTCAAAAGTTGTATTGAATTGAACCATAATCCTGAAGCTGCTATTACTGGGTTATACTTTTAAATAATTAGCCCAATTAGTGTGTCTTTCACCCTTCCTTCTCCTAGTTGTGGTTACTTATTTTGATCATGTAGATCTTGTAGTAAGGTCCACTTAAAATTGAGGGTTTATATGTGCGCTCCGTTCATAGCCACAGCTTCATCCTAACAAATCTTTAACTGCTCGAAAATCACCTGAAGTTAGGGGCCTGCTGTTGGCAGATC
>NW_022911144.1:0-1173 GCF_012274545.1 Fukomys damarensis | reverse complement strand
ATAAAATACAAAAATGTGTATTCACGTTCCACAGCCCAAGTATCACAAATGAACCCTTGATTCTTTTACATTTTATGTGTTGTGTTCATAATACTACTAAAACCAACATTTATTGTTTGTGCAATATATTCTTTTTTAAAATTTTGAATAGTTGCCTATACAGCTGGTACAATAAAGATTCAAAATGGTGTTGATTTATAAAGTATTTGCACCTCCCACCCACACAAATTTCTATTTACCTTAGCTCATGAGTATTAAAATTATGTAAGATTGCCTATTTCATTATAACTAAGTACTAAATGGACGTTAATGGTCCCAGGAGGGAAGATGATGGGGTTTCCCTGAATTATCAAGCCATTTAATGTTTCAATTTCTTCGTGTCCACAATGGTCTGCTTGAATTTTTCATAGTTTTTAAATCCTTTTCATTACTGTTTTCATGTGAACAGTGTAGATTTCATGTCCTCCTCTATTATAGCATTATAATATTGTTAAAAACTATCTATTAGCATGTCACACTTTTCCATTTGATTGCAGCTCCCTTAGGGATAAGCATAAGTGAAATGTCATGCTCATATTAAGAATCCTGATTTAGAACTGAGCTAAGAGTTTTCTTAACTTTTCCTTGAGCATAAAATGGAGCTTAAAATCTAAGACTGATCTCAGAATGTAATAAGTGTGGCTTGTCAACAGATCCATTGACTGGAGGAATGCAAATGTACTTGGATTATGGGCTTGCAAGTCAGACTAATTGCTGCTAATTAACTCAGATGAGATATAAACTTTACCTTGTATGTTCTTCCATGGTCATTTTAAAATTTCTACCATTTTCTGGGAATGTGTTATGTAGTGGGACAGAGGGTAAGAAAAACCTTGTCTCTTCTTCCACTGGGCTTTCCAGGGTGCAGACAAGGTCTGCTGGGTAGGATGGATGATCTCGTAACAGTGCTAAGTGTGATCGGGGCCACACTACAGGGCCATGCATTCACCTGGAATGGACAGCAAGAATTCTCAGGGAAGGGTGTCAAGATATGAAACATGAATTGGAATGAGCCTTGAAGCCAGGTGGACCAGAGAGAGGGATCAGTAGAAATCACAAGAAGAAGGGAAGAAGAAAGATTTCATAGGCTAACAATTAAGGATTTCTTTCTTTTCCTGCTTTAATAGCACTGCT
>NW_022911143.1:0-489 GCF_012274545.1 Fukomys damarensis | reverse complement strand
AAATCCCTCAAGGAACAACACTTGTGTCTTTCCAAGAAGAGTAGCTGACTGCTAAGTGATATGGAAACCTCTAGTGTGAAAATTAAAAGTCCCACAATGCAATGATTGATGAGTTAGGAGCTGCACATTGTGACACAGTAAGTAAAGCAAGTAATATCTAATCCAGCCTAAAGGAGGAAACAGTGCAACTTCCCTCACCAACCACACACTAGCAAAGATGTCCTTTGTCACTCACTGAGGGTCTCTACCCATGGATTCTGAGGCTCAGAGGAAGGAGCTTGGAACTGGAAAATCCACTGTAGTTGTTCTAATTTTTGAAAAGACAGATGACCATAGTTTCTCAGTTCTATTGGAATGGAAGCTTTTGATTAAGGATTGAATCTTTGTCTGATGGACTATAATGGTCTTCCTTCTATAATTCAATCCATTAATTTCAATCATATTAATTTAATAACTACTTCTACAAGAATGAAAGTTTGCTTAAAAAGT
>NW_022911142.1:0-269 GCF_012274545.1 Fukomys damarensis | reverse complement strand
CCTTTCTGGCAGCCACCTGCCAGTGCCCTGGTAACAGTGCCCGGAATGGACCTGGGGAGGCTCGGGTGGTGAGGCAGGATCGCCAGCTGGAACGGAGAAGGCTCTGTGGGCTCTTGTGGGGTCTCCTGGGATTCCACATCAAATCTCTCCTGCTCTTGTGTGGATATAATCCTCCTACAGATATTGGGGTGCAGCTCAGGGCTAGCCAGCTTGCCTGGCCCACTCCAGGGTCCAGGTTTGATCCCCAGAACCACAAAGGAGAGAAAGAA
>NW_022911141.1:0-223 GCF_012274545.1 Fukomys damarensis | reverse complement strand
CCAGACCTGCTTCCATCCTGCTACCTTCCTCATCCTGTGTCTCCTTCAGCGTCTTCGTCACAGCGTCCAGTTAAGCGCTCTCTGTGAGGTGCTTTCTGACTGCTCTTCTCTCGCTGGGATTAAGTCCCCTGAGGCACAGATGACATCCGTCCCCTCCTTCGCTGTGTTCCCAGAACTAAAAGCCTGTCACGTGGGAGCCCTCCATAGCTGCTTGCTGAGGAAA
>NW_022911140.1:0-213 GCF_012274545.1 Fukomys damarensis | reverse complement strand
TAGCTGGTAACCTTTGTTCATCTTCTATTTGTGGGTAAAAAAACATGTTGATGGAATAGGTATGCTCTGTTTAGGTAAGAATGGAAAAGGCTAGGCAGAATGACTTGGGAACTTAAATTTTCCAGAGCCAGTGTGTTTCTCTCATGGGCATAACTTTCTTTTGTATCCCCCTCTAGTTATTTGACATGAAACTGTGAGTTTCAGAAAACTCTA
>NW_022911139.1:0-399 GCF_012274545.1 Fukomys damarensis | reverse complement strand
CCATTTTCCATGAATGACTCTAATTTCTCATTCTTTATGGCTGAGTAGTATTCCATTTTATAGGAAAAACACATCATCTTTATCCAGTTTCCAACTGATGGGAAAATGGGCTGTTTTCAAGTTTTAGCTATTACAAACTGTGCCACTATAAACATAGGTATGCACCATGTACTAAACTAAAATCCAAGTGGATGAAAGATCTAAATATTAAAAAAGAGTCACTAAATTTGCTGGAAGATAATTTAGGCAGAACTCTTGAAGACACTGGCATAGGAAAATACTTTATGAACAAATCATCAGTAGCACAGGAACTAGCACAAAGAATCAACAACTGGGATCTTACACTTTAGTAAAGGAGCCTCAGACATGTGCATAACTGGTGCTTCCCTAATGGTGGAA
>NW_022911138.1:0-430 GCF_012274545.1 Fukomys damarensis | reverse complement strand
AACTTCTGCCATTTGATGTCTAGGCGAAGGACCTTCTCATTTACTTCCTATCCCCTTGCCCTGCGTTAACCAGGGGCAGGTAGGGACCAGGGTGTGTTGACTGTGTATCCCAGTGGTGTTCATGGTAGCCCTGACAAGCAGCTACATCGAGGGTACAGTTTTATTGTGTGGGGACCACTACTCGACAGACCTCTGTGTGACTTATCCTTGAGGACAGCATTTTTCCATGACAACAAAACTTAAAACATCCACAAGGTAGTGCCTAGCACCAGGGCAACAGCACACTTGGCCTACAATTCCTCAAAAGACTGCTTACTGCATAGCTGGCAGAGGGATGACATTTGGACAGCATTGCTAACCACAGCTGGAGCAGTCTACTTAAGTCAAACTAGGCAGAGCAGGTTCAGCCTGGGCCTAAAGATGGACTGAA
>NW_022911137.1:4449-5512 GCF_012274545.1 Fukomys damarensis | reverse complement strand
ATTAAAATCCATCCAGTAACTTTTCCCCAGTGTTAAATCTACTGCATTTATTTCCTTAGGAAACTTTCTGACCACCTCCTTCTTTGTGTATGCCATTCCCCAACCCCCAGTAAGTATTATTTTGCCCTATGGAAGCTACAAGGAGATGAAAGCAGTTCTAGGAAGACCTAGGCTTGCTTTCTCCAGACAATAGACAGCCACCTGCACAGGGATTTACTCCCCTGCTTCCTAGCTCCTGTGTCATGGAGTCACTGCCGCCTGCACCCCAGACAACAACGAAGAGGAGAAAGAACAAAGGGGCCAGGGGGCTGGGCCAGAGGGAGCAGGGTAGCTTCTCTGTCACACCTTCACAATGCAGACTGTGGCTTGAGAAGGCCAGGTTGTTCCCATCTCAAGCTGTGTGCTGGGACAACTATTAAGAGCCGGGACAGCTATTAAGAGCTGGAACAGGAAAAGGAAGGGAAAATACTACAGTCCTTTCTAAGGATGCCTGGGCTTTTATTCCAAAGGAAAGAAAACTGCTCAACCTGAAACAGAGCCTGTCCTGCAATACTTGCTGTGGACTTTCCTCCCCGATTCCATGAGCTCCTGCTGTGAACAACTCCTTGACAATTCTTTTCAAGGATAAGCTGAACAAATTTAAAATGAAGTTAGTTAGCCATGGGAATGAGGCCCCTCACTGTTTACTCATCAAAGGGCTGCCTGCCTTGGGGTGGGGAGTGCTGGGCACCTGCATGCCCTGCCAGGAGAGGAGCGACCTCAGACAGTGCTGACCAGGCAGGTATCTCCACTTCCTCCACAAGGCTTTAGGACAAGAGACCAAGAATATTAAACGAGAAGAGAGGAAGAAATAGAAATCACATAGAAGGAAAGTTGAAGATTCACATATATCTCCTTTCCCTCAAGTGCTCTGCAGAAAAAGAAAAAAGAAACAAATTTCTTTAAAATAATCGATGAAATTAAAAGAAATATTAACTTTACACTATCTCATTTATCATTTGATGCAATACATAGTTCTCCAACCACATCATAAAATTTCTATCACTGACATATTTGTACTTCC
>NW_022911137.1:0-3325 GCF_012274545.1 Fukomys damarensis | reverse complement strand
AAAAAATAAATAAAAATAAAAATAAAAAAAGAACACAATATGTTGTTATTAACTACAGTGACCTTGCTGTAGGATAGATCCCTTGAGTTTTATTCCTAACTGTAACGATGTATCCTTAGACTAAAAGCCTCTAAGGTTAACTAAATAGGAATTTAGATTTTTATATCAACATTCTTTAGCCTAGAACTGAACATCCACCACCACTTTTCTCTTTCACAGCATGGGTCAGCCCACTATAGAAATATCAAAGCTATAGACATCGTGTTTAACTCTTGTGGAGTTGTACACCGAGTAAGGCCATACATATACAGATTCATGCTTTTATCATTTTTTAATGATGCCACACAAGAAGAGAATTCTGATTCAGCCCTACCTTTTAAACTATATAGACAACAATTTAATCAAAAGAGACCTAAAATACATCTACAAATATAGGAATTTGTTCAGAAACAATGTCCCCACAATCAAGGCCTATTTCACACTCAACTTGGCTGGCAGCTTATTTTTCATTTATCTTCCTACACCATTTTTTAATTAATACACATTCTGTTCTTTTCTCTGTTTGTTTTTAATTTTGTTTGCTTTTGTTTTTGAGACAGGGTCTCGCTATATAGCTCACGCTGCCCTCAAACTTGCGATCTTCCTGCCTCAGTCTCCCAAGTGCTGGAATTACTGGTGAGCGCTGCCATGCCTGGCTCACTTCCTCTTCTTTTGATTTTTATTTTTTATTTTTTTGGTATGGAGATCGAACTCAGGACCTTGTGCTTGTGAGGCAGGCGGTGGCACCAAGGAGCTAAATGCCCGGGGCCCTCACTTCCTATTCTTGAACCAAACATTCTGCCTCCCACATACTCTGCCAAACCTTAAGTTCAAGCTTGTTTTTATTCTTTCAAGGGGTTTAGATTTACACAGTGCTACAGAGTAAAACACTCGCGAATACAGAAAGAACACCGAGGACTTTCCAAGACTGTTTTCTGAATTTCCTTCGCCACTGATGAAACTTTACAGTATATTTTCTTGTTTTTTGGCTACAAGATACTGTCAGTCTCACGTTAGAGGGGCTCACAAAATCTAGCCCACAACCCTTTGTACCAAGCAAAACACAGATTATCAAATAAGCAGCCAGCACGTCTAAAGGAGTCTCACACTGCAATCTGAGAAGGCTGGAAAAGGACACCGAAAGAGGGAGATCTAATTAATTCTTCTCCTGATCAGCCCCAAATGTTTCAAACAACTGATCCCAGAACACAGTTTTGACACTGTGGAGATAATGACTTGATTTGTTCCCAAAATGCTGGGAGAGTTGCTGAAACCCTATCTGGTGAGAACCATTTGTACTCTTTGCTTCTCAAAGCCAGAAGCAAGGCTTGCTTCCAAAGACAAGGAATACTTCCTGTCTTTTTCCCAAGCTGGCAGTCCAGGGACTGACTGGCCATGCATTAAGCCTTCTCAACCTGGCAATGAATTATAGGCTACTTTAGCTTAGCCAAAGGAACATCTGTTAGTTGCCAAAATAGAATTTCCTGCTCCATTGTATTACAATACAGATACTTTACAAGGTATCTAGAGGAAAGGAGGACACCATTACCCTGCATTACATATTCATGGCAGGGGAAGAGCATGGTAAAAGTGGTTACAGAAAATGAAAGAAGTAAAGAGCTAGATCTGATGACCAAGAGCTACATGGGAGGTGGGGGAGGGAAGACGAAAACTTCCACAATCAACCGACTACAGCCAAGTACCTTGTGTACTGCCCTCAGGTCAGCCTCCAGCTGCCCTCCTTGACTTCCCTCACAGCCAAAGACCTTGAAAAGTTCATCTGCACTGGGGTGTCACAACATCTGTACAACTGACATTTGGGGCTGGATAATTATTTTTTGTAGAGGGAGCTGTCCTCTGCATGTGGGGTGATTAAGGCCACCCGCGACCTCCCCTCATCCCTGCCAGATGAGAGCAGCACCTACCCTGCCCATTCACCTGTAACCAGGCTGCAGCCAGACCTTGCCAATGTGCCCCAGGAGACAAAACTACCCTGGATGGGCACTGATGACTGTGATGACTAGTATGGGGATGTAGCTCAGGGGTAGAGCCCTTGTCTTCCATGTGTAAGGCCCTGGGTTCAAGCCCTAAGCACACACACACACACACACACACACACACAGTGACCACCATGCACAGAGGATACAGTTTGCACACTGAAGACCTGCACAAGCTCAGATGACACTTGGGAGCTGAATTCCCATCCACTGTCCACTCACTGCCACCTGATGCCCTCAAAGGCCCTATACAGGACAACAGAAACACAGCACCCACATATGCCACACCTCCTTCCTCACTTCCCACTCACTCCTGGCCTAGCAGCCATCAACCTTCTGAAACTACTGTTGCTGCCGAATGCAGTAAAAATGACTCAGTTCCCACTGCTCTGCCAGGCTGACCATGGAAACCACTCCCTCCGAGACACAATCCTGAAGGTGGTCTCTGTACTCCCAGCCATTCAGCCTCCGCCTCCCTTGCAGGTGGTTGACGGAGCATTCCTCTGCTCCACCACTCCTAAACAGATGGCTTTACTGCCTCACAGCCGCAGCTACCATCTGGACGGGAGAGACACAGAACTCAATCCACTGCGCTCCTCTTTACTCTCTTCTGGACTTTAAGTGCAGAGTTCCAAATGACACCCTTCAATGATCCAAACATCCCTGAACTCAGTCTGTCCATAAATGGATTTTCCCTCTCCCAAACCTCCCAGGCTTCCTCTTACTTAGTAGTAACCAGGTGAATCTGACTTCCCTCTTCCCAGTCCAGAAATTCTCTTGAAAGCTCCAATTGGTTCACCATTTTAGCCAACTCTAGGTTTGTTCTTACCTGGGTATTATAAGAACCTCAGTTCTCAGACCACCTTTACATCCCCAAACTGGAAAGACTAGCACTTCTAGTCATAGGACTCACCAGGCTAAAACTAGTCGATGATTCTTCTACCATATGGCTCCCCAGGCCTGTTATGACCTACCCCCACCCCATGCACACTCAGCTCCACTCTCCGATGTGAAGTCATAAGCCAAACTCTCTTACACAGTGTTGGCTGGACCCTCCATGAACTGCTAATCTCAAGTCTGTTATAGCTCATTACCAACAGTCAATATAAAAAAACACTAAGACTGCAGAATACCCTCAAGAACTATATGTGGAACCCTCAAGATATAAAAGCAGAGAAATAATACAAAATGAAATATAGACATTCAGCATCCCTCATCTAAAAACATGAAATCTGAAATGCTCCAACATACGCACCTTTTTGAGCATGAATATGACCCCACGAGTAGAA
>NW_022911136.1:0-266 GCF_012274545.1 Fukomys damarensis | reverse complement strand
TTTATGTTCTGTGTCTAATAATTCCATTGTCTTACTTTTGTGTGTCTGATGTCTTTTTTTTCTTATCTTTCTTATGGTATCTTACTTTATGTATGTATTTATTTCAGTTTTTGTTTCTTGTTTTTATATTTTACTTTGTGCCTATCGTAGTCGGTTTTGTGCTTCTGTAACAGAATAACTGAGACAGTAATTTATAAAAAGGGGACTTTTCTTCATTCTGGAAGTGTGCAAAATCAAGATGATGGCACCCAGTTAGGGTCTTTTGC
>NW_022911135.1:0-200 GCF_012274545.1 Fukomys damarensis | reverse complement strand
AATGATGAATGTAACTGTATTTGTATACCTAGATTGTACCAATAACCTCAATAAAAAAGATTTTTAAAAACCTTCTAAAATTAATAAATAATTTAACAATAACACTCTATACAAGATCAATATAAAAATTGCATATATGTATATATATACATATATATACATATTTAAAATACATATTTATATATTATTTATATACATAT
>NW_022911134.1:0-234 GCF_012274545.1 Fukomys damarensis | reverse complement strand
AAGTCAGTAAGTGTCATGTTGCAAGAACTTACAGGACAGTTTATTCCACTTGTGAATTGATATACTCTATTTTAAAATGAGGATAGAAAGTATTATAATGTGAACACATTGATATGGATAGTGCTGGAAGAATTAATTTCTGTCAGGCTTTAGTTTGTATGAATTTGGAAAACTGAAATAATTTCTATAAAATTTTATTTTGTTTACCTTTGTAATTCATACTAACAGAATTAA
>NW_022911133.1:0-208 GCF_012274545.1 Fukomys damarensis | reverse complement strand
AAAAAGAAAAAAAAAAGACTTTGACAACTCTTAGACATAGACTAAATACATTTTTTATAATGATACACGAATCTTTTGGATACCAGGGTCATAATAATATGATTAAGATCTACAATGGCCCACAAAAGTCTTATGTTCAAAAGTGGGGCCTGGTTGGAAGGGGAAGGTCACTGGTCGCCTGAGTTGATAGGGTGTATTATTATCCCAA
>NW_022911132.1:0-961 GCF_012274545.1 Fukomys damarensis | reverse complement strand
TGTGTGTGTGTGTGTGTGTGTGTGTGTGTGTGGAGGGTACAATATGAGCTCCACCAGAAGATGAAGTATCAGGAAAGACAGAGCAAATAAGGCCTCCTGAGGGAGAATGGGGTGGGGATAACACCTCAGGGTCACAGGGAAGAAAAGACAGGAAGTGGGAAGGAGGTGTAGGCCTTAGCGGCTCTGGTCTGAGACTGCCGGTGGAGGACAGCAAGCCAGCTGGCAGGCTGAGGTGCATGATGTTCCAGACCAGCCAGCAGAACGACCATGCAGTGCTTCATCTTTGAAACACACATATGGTGACATGTTCATGGTCGTTTCCCAGCCATCCTCAACACCCTCACTCTGCTCCCAAGGTACCAGGGCACAGTTGCACAGAGGGACCACGGGAGGGGAATATCACAGTCCAGGACTGGTGTAGACAGCCTCGTCAACACCCTGTTTAGCGGGCTGACCCAGGGTGCCAGAATGAGGCACGTCTCTAATCTGCGCCTCTCTAATCTGTACACCAGGTGCCAGTGAAAGCGTGGTGGGAGGAGTTTGGGGTTGGGAATGGGCTACCATGGGAGGAGCAATAGCCTTCCCTGTCACCTAACTGACTTTGCCATGTTATTGTCAGCAGGTATGACCAATATTCAGATTCATCAGCATCCCTGCACTGATGCTATATTTACATCAGGCCCAAGTTTACTGCACCCTGTTAGAAGCAGGGATGAATAGAGCCAGGCCAGTTGCAGTTGGATTTCCCTGGCAGGAGGAAAGCAGAGTAGCCACATCTTGCTTAACTAATGCTGCCTTTTGCATTGTTAATAATTCCAGGTGCATGAAAGCTACCATCCTAGAACCTCAGAGCACATTTCCTTTTGGATGAATCTCTCAAAAGCCAAATTTATGGGATCTTATTTAAAAAATTAGATTGTATTCCACCATTGTGCTGCTCAAATTATGAATTGGTCTTGCT
>NW_022911131.1:0-215 GCF_012274545.1 Fukomys damarensis | reverse complement strand
TTTTTCAAAAAGATATAACTAAAATCATATCTTACTGTTCCCTTGTTTCTAAGCAGATGCAATAAAAAAAATGTATAATCATCTACCTTGGTTCAGCTATACCAAGGTAACTCTGGGGGTATCATTAGGATTACTGTATAACAGTCCCACCTCTAATCTCAGAGTCTACTGGGAGGTCTGCATCACTATGTTTAAGAGCCATGTTAGGCCAGAAA
>NW_022911130.1:0-277 GCF_012274545.1 Fukomys damarensis | reverse complement strand
TATGGAGATACCTCAAACAACTAGGATTAGAAGTCCCATTTGACCCAGCCATTCCTGTGCTGGATATCTTTCCAAAACAATTAAAAGAATCATACCATAGTGATATATGCTCACCCATGTTAATAGTGGTACAGTTTGTAATAGCTAAAACTTAGAAATAGCCCAATTGCCCATCAACTGGAGATTGGATAAAGAAGATGTGGGTTTTTTAAAAATAAAATGGAGTACTACTCAGTCATAAAGGACAAGAAACTAGAGATATTTATAGCTAAGTGGA
>NW_022911129.1:0-228 GCF_012274545.1 Fukomys damarensis | reverse complement strand
AAGAAGAAGAAGAAGAAGAAGAAGAAGAAGAAGAAGAAGAAGAAGAAGAAGAAGAAGAAGTATAAGTCAATATCTTTAATGGATATTGATGCAAAAATCCTCAACAAGATAGATACTGATATTGACAAACATCATGAATAAGTAGGATTCATCTTAGGGATGCAAGGATGGTTCAACATGCAATTCAATAAATGTAATGCACCACATAAACAGAAGCAAGAACAAAAA
>NW_022911128.1:0-213 GCF_012274545.1 Fukomys damarensis | reverse complement strand
CCACAGGAGGTCAGCAGAACACAGCTATGAATTAAGTATACAGTCTCCAAAACACAGACTCTCCAGATGGATTCATTCATAAATCATTGAGTTCCTGTTATAGAGAAAGCCCTGGACTGGTAGCTTGTGTGATAAATGCAGACTTTAAGAAAAAAAAAAAGCTTCTTGATATCGATGAACAAGGGAAGTAGGATGGAGAATGCCAAACCCACA
>NW_022911127.1:0-438 GCF_012274545.1 Fukomys damarensis | reverse complement strand
AGAAAAAGCCATACAATGTTTCATTTATAGCAATTACACTTTGCTATACAATAAACTACCCCCCTCAATTAGTGATCAAATATAAGAACAAAAATTTATTTTCTCAGTTTCTGAAGGTAAACATCTGCAAGGCTCAAAGCCTACATTTTGGGGGTTTGTTGTTTTTTTTTCTTTTCTTTCAAATTTGACAGTAAGGTTTAATGCTCTGCACATTAAAGTATCAAAATTGTTCAGCAGCACAGAAAGTCCCAGGCTGTGAAGTCCTTGTGTCCTTGGTGTCTGTCCTCGGGTCTTTCTGCACATAGGGGTGCTGTGGTGGGAGCATCTGGCACCACCAGACAACAGAGGGTTCTTCGATGGGCAGCTGGCTAATAGTCCTTCTTAAACTTGCTGGTGAGGTAAGGTACCCAGTCCAGGATCAGCCGCTAGTTGGTGGCC
>NW_022911126.1:0-306 GCF_012274545.1 Fukomys damarensis | reverse complement strand
TTTGCAGGATACATCAGTCTAGGTAAGAGGTTTTCTTTTAGGACTTGAAATACCTCACTCCAGTCTCTCCTTGACTTAAGGGTTTGTGTTGAATAGTCTGCTGTTATTTTGATGGACTTTCCTTTGTGTGTGATTTGTTTCTTTTCTCTAAATATATATGGCATTTTGTTCTTCTGTTGGATTTCTAGGATCTTAATTGTTGTGTATCTTGGTTTATGTTTTTTTTTTTATTTTTTATCGTGACTAGTTGGAGTCCTATATGCCTCACTTATCTGTATGTCAAATTCTTCACCTCTGTTTGGGAAG
>NW_022911125.1:0-233 GCF_012274545.1 Fukomys damarensis | reverse complement strand
ACAGAAATATAGCTTATCCCCAAATTTTCTCACAGAATATAGCCTAGAGACACTGAATCTTTAAAGAAAATCCAAATAGTTAATACAGTTTAATTGACTATGAAGGAAATATTCAAGAAATTTTAGAATGTGCTGATATAGCTTCATGAAAATATTTCTCCTAAATTGTCCACTGCGGCAGTGCAAACTTCAATGACATTTTTAAAATGTTTGTTTTCAGTCCTGTACATATT
>NW_022911124.1:0-434 GCF_012274545.1 Fukomys damarensis | reverse complement strand
CACACACACACACACACACACAAAAGAATTGAAGGGGAAAGGACCACTCTAAACTTGTCCTATCAGGCCAAGACTGTCCTGATACCAAAACTAGACAAGAACACAACTAAAAAGGAAAACTATAAACCAGTATCTCTGAGGAACATAGATGTAAAAATCCTCAGCAACATATGCAGAAACTAAATCTAAGAGAACATCAAAAGGATCAGCCAGGTGTGGTGGTGCATTGCCTATAATCCTAGCTCTTGGGAGACTGAAGCAGGAGGGTCACTGCAAGTTCAAGGCCAACCTAAACTATGTTGTTAGAACTTGTCTCAAAAAACAAAACAAACAGCAATAACAAAACAACCAAATGCAAACAAAACAAGACAAAACAGACCATTCACCATGATCAAGCTATATTTATCCTAGAGTTCCAAGGATAGTGCAACATA
>NW_022911123.1:0-542 GCF_012274545.1 Fukomys damarensis | reverse complement strand
TTCTCTCTTAATAAGAAGTATTCATTAATTCCTCAGCTGTCTGATAGCATATAAAGCACAGAGGTTTTTATTCCTAAAGTGTTTGTATTTGAAAGTGAATATTCAGACATGAGCCCCCCCCCCCACTTTTTTGGTCACATTGGAGATTGAACCCAGGATATCACTGAGGTACATCTCCGGTCCTCCATACTAAATCCAAAGAACTTGCTTTATCCATGTTACTGATGTTTTATATTGATTATCTTCAATGTAAATATAGTTGACAGTTCAATTGCTTTTGTTTTCTTTTAATTTTATTGGAGCTACTGGGGACCCAATTGTTTTCTTAGTAATCATAAAACTAATAAGTAGAGTTACTTTATGTCTCAATCATTTCGTTTAGTAGAGATGGATGTGTTATTCTTTTATTTATGTATTATAGTAAATTTCTACAGTCAGATTTCAAGCATATTCATTTTTGTTATTAGACTTTAAAATCACTCTTTCACAGCTTGTTGTTTAATTTGAATACATTTAGTATCTGAAGTCTTACTCTTTTGATT
>NW_022911122.1:0-203 GCF_012274545.1 Fukomys damarensis | reverse complement strand
CTAATGTTGTGTTTTGCATAAATAATGTGTCACAGTAGAGACAAAGACAAGAGCTTGGGGTACCTAGTGTCACACATTTTTTTTATTTCTAACTAAATGATGACCCTTGATATGTTCTTGAAGCCTGTTTGTATGAATGATATCAAGGGATCTGGTGATATGAAAGTGTGAAACTTTGATATCTCTTTGATTCTTAAGATTAA
>NW_022911121.1:0-240 GCF_012274545.1 Fukomys damarensis | reverse complement strand
GTCTTTATATTTGCTTTATTTCAAAAGATGCTTGTGAAAATACACTTTTCTTTTCCACTGATGATTTTAAAATTAGTCTGAAAACTATTCATTTCATATTTTCAATATTCAATATCTTAATTGTTTATTGACCTTAGTGTTCCTAATAATAGTTTACTTCCCATATGAGCTTTATTAGTTTTCAGATATTAAATCTTCTAATCTGAAAACAAACCAAAACAAAACTGGAGTTTTTTTTCC
>NW_022911120.1:0-255 GCF_012274545.1 Fukomys damarensis | reverse complement strand
AATTATTTTTGACAATGTATATATTTTTTAATTTTACAGGAATGGGAATGAAAGTATACATCAGTACTAGAGCATTTACCTCACATATACAACTATGTGAGTGTAATCGCCAGCCTATGAAAGAGCAAAGTAAAAAATCTATTCAATGGTTTATTCAATATTTATTATTTGTATTTTTATAGTACAGCAGACCTTTTCTTTCCTTTTCATTTAATTGATATGGATTACTTCTCTTTTTCTTGAATAGATTATAAT
>NW_022911119.1:0-295 GCF_012274545.1 Fukomys damarensis | reverse complement strand
TTTTTAAACTGAAGTCTCATTATCCTGGTACTCATTACCCTAATAGTGGTACTTGAATCAAAAGATTGTACTTACCATCCTAATAAATCATGCTGCTGATGACTTCCCACCTGTTGAAGCAGAGGCCTTCTTTGCTTAGACAGAAGGTGGACACAACTGAGAACACAGAAATCAGAGCCCATAGGCTAGGGATTTTAGGTGCAAGGTTCTGAGTTCAAACTCTGACACTGGGAAAAAAAAAAAGGTCAGATCCCAGCTTGAAGCTTCAAATAGATTTTAAGTCCATGGTGAAGAA
>NW_022911118.1:0-205 GCF_012274545.1 Fukomys damarensis | reverse complement strand
CCCCTGCAGAGCTACTACGAAGATCAGAAGAGAAAGATTTCTGAGGCCTCTTGCCCAGAGCTAAGGTATTATGCAAAGTACCACAAAGAGAAGATCAGAGACCATGACATATATGAAAAGTAATGCATGTCATTCCAGTTTTGGGGGCCAAATACCCTAATTCTGTGATTATACCTCAAAAAATAACACAAACTAGAGAACTCTC
>NW_022911117.1:0-221 GCF_012274545.1 Fukomys damarensis | reverse complement strand
TGCACAAGCAACACCGGGACAAACCTTGCTGTGCGAGGCACCCAGCCAGATGTGGTGCCGCAGTTGCCCGGCGATGAGAGCATAAGGACCCCTGGCCACAGTAGTGCAGCTCAGTGCAGTGCTGCATCAAACTGACTGGAGCTTCTCGTCCGTAGCTTTCATGTACAGTGCAGACGGGCTCCTTCGCTAATGCAACGTCATCTCTGGCCTGGTGAATCTGA
>NW_022911116.1:0-219 GCF_012274545.1 Fukomys damarensis | reverse complement strand
TTTCTCAGTATAAGCCATTTGATCTCTCTGTATTTATCATCAATATATAACACAGTTGTATCAATAGGACCTAATTATATAATGAATATATAACATGTAATTGAATAATTAATATGTACCATAATGCAATTATGTAATGAATATTTAAAATATTATACATGATTATATAGAAATAATTATAATTTCTCTGTAATCAAATCTGCAAGGTACTTAGAATAT
>NW_022911115.1:0-301 GCF_012274545.1 Fukomys damarensis | reverse complement strand
GTTGACGTTTTTATATAATTTTAAAAGAGACTGAGGCATTGGAGCAGCTAATGTGCCTTTGTCGGTGGTTTTCATTTAAGTCACAGTGTTACCAAAATATTTCACTTGATTCTAGGACGGACATCACCATCCATCTTCAGACTTTCTTATTCTCTTTCCCCCTGGGAAGCTCTGTGGCCTGAAGCAGACTTCTATGTCTCCTCAGTGGCCCTGGGACCACTTCTCTCCCATCAGTTCTTGGTGCTTACACTCCAAAGATGGTGTGAATGGCATCTCATGGGACTTGTCCTGGTCCTCCTGG
>NW_022911114.1:0-539 GCF_012274545.1 Fukomys damarensis | reverse complement strand
CCACCTCTGCCTCTGCAGAGTGGGTCCAAAGACTGGCACAATCAGGAGGTCTGAGAGTGCAGGCGGGTGGGGGTAAGGGGAGTTATGGGAGTTCAGGGGTGCCTGCACGGCTACCTTCTTGGTGCTGGAGTGATGGCAGCTCCAGGCGGGAGAGGGCGTGGCTCTCCTTCCCGCGGTGGATCGGGGCCCAGGCTACCTTCCTGATGCTGGAGCGATGGCGGCTCCAGGCGGGCTGATATTTCTTAAATAATGTAATCTTGCCCTTTTGACACACTGCTTTCAAAAATAGACTTAGGTCAAGGAAGACTTTCTCTCATTCTCTGAAAAATAAATGATTTATTTTACTTCATCAGTTAATTGCTTTGTTAACAGAAAGCAACTAGGTAATGATTTTTTTGTGTGTGGATAATCACTTTTCCCTTTCTCCATACTGATCTGTTTTCATATGTGATTCTCATCTCATTAAAACTACAGTCCTTGTAAGAAATAATATCCTAAATGACAGTTCATTTGCATGTTCTTTTCTTATATTTCAGAAT
>NW_022911113.1:0-228 GCF_012274545.1 Fukomys damarensis | reverse complement strand
GAAACCATACAATATTCAAGCTTTAGTGTCTGATTTATTTCATTTAATGTTATGGCCCCTGGTACCATTTTGACAAATGACTTGACTTTATCCTTCCTTGTGGCAGGTAGTGAAATGCTGTTAACATAAAATACAAAAAGCCATAAAAGAACACTTAGCCAGGCATGGCAGTGCATGCCTAAAATCCCAGCTACTTGGGAGACTGAGTCAGGAGGATCTTAAGTTCAA
>NW_022911112.1:0-204 GCF_012274545.1 Fukomys damarensis | reverse complement strand
ACTTAATGCATTGGAGTGGGGTTGTTACAATCTATAACATCAAAACCAGTACATTTCCTTGGGTTGGTATAAAATACCATGTGAAGATAACATTTGTCTGATTCTTCCTCTTATCTACTACCTACCCCACCTAACCAGCTTCCTTATAGATATCAACACATTTTGTATTCATTTAAAGAAATTTTAAATTCACTGGAAAGTGCT
>NW_022911111.1:0-243 GCF_012274545.1 Fukomys damarensis | reverse complement strand
ACCTGCCTGGCAGCCTCAAGCTTTTCCAAACACATGGAATTCTAAAATTCCAGCCAGTAACAGCTTGGCGTTCCTTTGCTAAAAGTTTGTAAATTCCCACAGAAAAACGGAAACGTGAAACCTCAGATGTTAGAGGACCTTGTGACTGGTACAGGCTTTGGAGTTTTGGGTTCTCCGGTCGGATTTCTACCCTTGATACGTTCCAGACACCCAAGAGCCAGATTTTGCAAATTTTCTTACTGA
>NW_022911110.1:0-336 GCF_012274545.1 Fukomys damarensis | reverse complement strand
CACCCAGGCCTCCTCCACTTTCCACACACGAAGGGTCCAAACCCCTCCACCACAGGCTGGCACCCTTTTCCCTGCCGGAGACAGCTGAGCACCACACCCACTTCCCCCAGAGAACCTGAGGCAGCAGTGACTGGACACAGCCACAGGAGGACCCTGGGGGTGGGGGTGGGGAGTGGTGGTTGTAGGAGTAATAGTCTGCAGTCCTGCCAGGTAGGGGTGCTAGGGAGTGGTGTCTGTAGACTTCTTTCTGGCTTGGAGCCCAGGCCCACTTACCTATTTGCAAGGACAGCAGCATTCAGTGGAGTTAATTAATTAGAAATGGTATTAATTAGTTTG
>NW_022911109.1:0-674 GCF_012274545.1 Fukomys damarensis | reverse complement strand
TTCCCAGCAGAAACCTATCTAGCCTGGTCTCTACTGGCTTTCTGGTCTTCTGAGCTCTGACCAGAATCTCTCATACAAAACAACCTAAGGCATTCCAGAGCTGCTTCTGTAGCCAGTGTCTCTGGATCTTGCCAAACTCGTCTCCTTCCCATAAGCCAGTTCCAAAGGCTTTTGAGCCACTTGGCCAGGTAATGTCACAGCAACAGCCTCACTTCTCTGGCACCAAATTTCTGTTTTAGTTGCTTTTCTGTCATTGCTGAGACAAAACCAGACACCCAAAGTTAGAGAGGAAGAGGTTTATTTGGCTTACAGTTTGTAGAGGCTTCAGTCCATAATCATTCAATTCCAAGGCAAGGACAACAAACAGGCCTGGTACAGCAGGAACAACATGGTGCACAAAAGGCAGCAAACATAACGAGAGCTTATTGTCCATTTTGCATCTTTATATATTTCCTATCTTAACATATTAACTAATTATTTGTAATTGTTTTGTTTTTATTCTTCATAATAAAGATATAAATGGTTTATATACCAGGTTTTCATTTAGCATTCTGAATTTGTCTGCAGTTTCTGGCTGTCTTTCTTGTGGTTTTGGGGCTTGAACCCAGGCCCTTCACGCTGAACTACATCTTCCTCTAAATTTTTTTTTTTAAATTTTGAGGCAATTGCCTAGG
>NW_022911108.1:0-1844 GCF_012274545.1 Fukomys damarensis | reverse complement strand
CTTTTTTATACCTACAAAGTTAAAACAGTTTTCTCCATTACAAAGTATGTTAAACATGGGCCCTGGCTTCCCCTGGGTGATGAGGTTGTTCTCATTAAATTAATCTGCATTCTTATTTTTCACTTCCCTTTACCTCCTCCACTCAGACCAGCCAAGGTCGAGGAGGGCCAGGGAATTGGGTTCTGGATGTTCAGAGTCTTGTAGTCTCCATAGTGATCCAAAGACTGTGAAGCAGAGGAAGGAGAAGCCGAGAGGTCCACTGGGGAACTTGGAAGGGCCGGAAGAATGTTGCTCCTCAGAGAGGTCCCTGTCATCCTGTAGCCGGGACAAAGTGAGGGAAGCCCCACAGGTCAGCAGTGAGCACCATGAAAGGAGACGGTCTGGTCCGGAGCGACTTCAGAGACCTCCACTCCCCAGGATCAGTGGAGAAGTATTTCTGAGTGCTGACACTGGTGACTGGGAGACTAACAGTGGCCGTCGAACTTGGAATTGGGAAAAACAGTCCCGACATCAAGACCAACAACGTTCACCCAAATCCTCACAGAAAGCAGGGCTTCATTGCAAAGAAACTGTGTATGGGAGGGACACTGGGCAAGGTGAGCACAGAGAAAGGAGACGCGGGCCCCGGACTCCTCCCTTCTCAGAGAGTGAGGAGCGGCACTACCTCCGTGACACAGGTAATACAGGATAGTCCATCGGCACCTGGGTATCGTTTATGTGCATACAAACAAATGCATTTAATAAGCTCTCAAGCAAACTCTCTTCCTTTCCTGTTTTGTATTCATGTACATGAAACAAGTTCTGGAGCCAAATATTATAAAAGGTGATATACTTAATCTCTGGTCTGTAGGAAGAAGGAAAATGTACCTTTCTCTTTCTGTGAAAATACACTGATTCCTTGGAAGGCCCTTCTAGGCCCAGAAAACAAGCGGAGGCGCCACCCCAGATTTGCTGCATTTGCCAAGACTACATCGTACAGTGACACCCAGCCAGAGCTGCTGAATCAGAAGATCTGGTGACACTGCTTTAATGCTATTTGCCTGCTAATAGGGCTGGAAGTACGGACTTTCTAGACCACATGTTTCTCATGTATACAGTGAGAGATGGTGTTATGTAAAAGAGTATTTTCACAGTATGGGCCTCAGTTCAGTTTCGTCAGGATAATTGGGCTGTTCCTAAAAATGCAGATTCCTGGGTCATTTTGGGCATGTTTTCAAGCTGAAGGCGATTCTTACGAATTAAAGTTTGAAAATCATTGCTTTAAGTTCCTTTGTATGCTCTGACTTTCTCCACCTCTAGCTCTACAGTTGGTGTTCTAAAGTGCAAGTGCAGGTGAGTTGTTTGTTGGTACCTGTAAAGGAATGAAGTGAATGTTAGAGGGAATTCTATGTTTGGAAGCACCATAGAGGTGCTGTTTTTCCTATGGCTATAACACTGTCATAGCACCATGTTGTCTGGTATTTCATAGATCATGCTGTCACCCCAGTTTTATTTAACTGTAATGAAGTTTGGTAGAGGTGAAAGGATTATTGGGATAGGAATCCAAGTAGCAATTTGTGGTCTAGTCACGTCCCACTTGTGGTTGGGGAACTGGCATCTGTGTTGCACATTCAGGCCGATTGAGCTGTGTTTGCCTGTCACATCACCTCTAAAGAAAAGACTTGGTTGTAAAGACAGCCAAAACTTAGTTTAGTGAGCCATCCTAAGTGTCTGTCCCAGGTGTTCTTTCTTGGACTTTATGCTTGCATCTAAGTCTCAGGGTTAACAGACAAGCTGAAAAGATGTCTAGGAAAACAAACACTTCCAAATTAGAGTCACTGTGTTAGTGAGAAGCGAACAAAGAG
>NW_022911107.1:0-261 GCF_012274545.1 Fukomys damarensis | reverse complement strand
GATCAAGGACATAGGAACCTCTGGCCCAGGCAGTCATTTCCTTCAACTTCTGGCTCAACTCTGTTGGAATCCTGAAAGGCCCCTGGATGGACTGGGGGTGGGGGCCTCATTACCCCAGAGCAGACCTAGGCATTGAGGCTCAGTGGACGGGGGTGGGGCCTTGAAGTCAGATAGACCTGGAAGCAAATTTCAGACCTACCAGCTGGGGATTTAGCTCAGTGGCACCGCGCCTGTCTTGTAAGCTCAAGGTCCTGAGTTTGA
>NW_022911106.1:0-1436 GCF_012274545.1 Fukomys damarensis | reverse complement strand
CATAGAAAGCACGAGTTCCTCCACACATTGCTGGCATATAAAGAAGTGAGTTTGGGTCACCCAGTGTTGTGTACGCAAAGGGAATCACAGGTCCTGGAAAGCGACGCGTGTGTAGAGGAAGATAAACATTAGAATGGGAAGAAGAGGCACAGGGCCCAAGGCTGTCTGACCTGTCTGCCGGCCCTCTCCCACTGATGCACGGCTGAGGCTTCTCTGAGTGACAGCCTCGAGAGCAGCATTAAGGAGACAAGCGTCACAACATCGGCATAAGAAGGAGAAACATGTGGATTGTCCGCTATGCTGGCTTCTCTTTCTGTGTTCTGCTCAGAAGCTTAAGAGACCACCAAGATGGCTGGGAAATACACGTAAGCATCAAATATCTGCAAAGTAATGAAATTTGTGAAAAGAGGCTGTTTGTTATGAGGGATATGTTCAAGGGAAGACACTGAGAACACATAGTATTGCCACCTCTGAGAAGTTATTCTAAGAACTAACTAGACAAATGCATAAATAAACTGCATGTATAAATATATGTATGTTAGCATTATATAAAGTAGAGAGATCTAGGGGAAAACTACCATTAGAATATCAGTTAAATGAATGAATATCAGTTAAATGGAATATCTATAAAATAAAATATTATGGAGCTGTTTAAAATAATACTATAAAGACAACAAAAATATTGACCATCTCCATATTGACATAGTTAAATGTTTATAGAACAGTCACTTGAACAGCAAATTAAGTTACCAAATGGTATTTGTAGTATAATTCTATGTTTTGTTTACAAAATTATGTGAGCTAAACTTTTGTAAATATATATATATAATATGTGTATAAATCATATTTACAAGTCTGTGGAATACGCACTGAGGTGACAGTAAGAATTACAATTGAGTGGTGGAATTCTTTATATAAAGTGTCTTTATTGTCTCAACTTATCATAAGGAATGTATACTAGCCGTAATCTCACACACCCCTAGATTAATTTGTGTGCAAGTGAGACTTAGACCTCCTGGGCCATGTGCATCGTATACCCAGCTGAGATTTTGCGCACCTGTTCCCCTCTTCCAGCCTGCAGTTGCCTCCTGATGCCTGGGAGGTAGAATGTCCCAAGGACCCCGCTTCTGTCCCCAGCTGTTTAATGGCACAGACATGAAGATTCATCATTTTTGGTCACTCCTCAGGGGGAGTCAGAGAAGCTACATGTAAAGAAAAACCAAATAAGCCCCAATCTCAAATATATTCATCTGAATATGGATGCTGTATTATTTCTCCCGAGGAGTCAAATTTGGGATTATAAAGAAGATAATCTAAAGATAGCCTCTGGGGTCAGATCTAACAAAAAATAGATAAAGTTTTTTTTTCCATTAAGTTTATTGGTACTTTTTAGGTATACAGTACAGTTACATTCATCATTGAGATCTTGTACCTTT
>NW_022911105.1:0-334 GCF_012274545.1 Fukomys damarensis | reverse complement strand
AGAAATTATTTTCTATATGGAAGATACTTGCTTTATATCCTATGTACATAATCTTAAGATTCTATCCCCATAGAAGCTCTGTAAGTTAGGTTCTATTCTGGCTTTCTGTGTTTACAGATTAGAAGGATAGGAAGCGGTAGGGCCAAGGCTGAGGTCTATGCAGCCTGACCCTGAACCTAGGCTTCTAAACCCCCTACCTTGTCCCCTTTCCAACCAGGACCAAAGGTAAGTGGGGGATACAAGGAGCACTGTGGGGACTCAGAGTGAATAATGAGAAGCTGCATAGCAAAATATCTTTAAAATCTTTATTCACATTTGACTAGGGTAATATTTC
>NW_022911104.1:0-297 GCF_012274545.1 Fukomys damarensis | reverse complement strand
GCAGAATAAATCAGTCTAGGTTGGAGGCTTTTTCTCTTTTAGGGCCTGAAATACCTCACTCTAGGTTCTCTGACCTGAGCAATTGTGTTGAGAAGTCTGAGATTCTTATGGGATTTCCTTTGTATGTAATTTGTTTCTGTTCTTTAACTGCTTATAGTATTTTGTTCTTCCGTTGGGTTTCCACAATCTTGACTACTGTATTTCTAGGTGTAGATTTGTCTTATCATGGCTAAGTGGAGACATATATGCCTCACTTATCTGTATGTCAAATTCTTCCCCTCTGTTTGGGAAGTTTTC
>NW_022911103.1:0-1848 GCF_012274545.1 Fukomys damarensis | reverse complement strand
CCGGGTGGGGAGCGCTCCCCGCAAGGTCGGGAAGGCCCGGGACGCCCGCCTCCGCCTCCCCCAGGGAGCTCGGGAGGGTGGAGCTCAGGGCAGAGCCTGGGAGCTGTGACCCTTGGCAGCCGCGGGCTTGGGGTCCCCCGGGAGAAGACACCTTTCCCAGGTCCCGCCAGGATCCACTGCCACCTGCCGGAGCCTCAGACTCTGCTTTTTAACATTTTTGTGGAATTGAAATGTTTTCATTTATTGTGTGGTACTGAGGATGGAACCCAGGGCCTTTGCCCTGAGCTACATTCCCAGCCACCTTTGATTTTTATTTTGAGACGGAAGCTAAGTCACTGCGTTACCCAGGCTGCGCTCAAACTTGCAAGCCTCCTGCCTCAGCCTCCTAGAAAGCTGGGTGCTGGGATTGCAGATGTGTACCACTACACCTAGGCCCCCCTCTTTTAATTAAGCTCCCTGGGCCATTTTCAGATAAACTCTGAAGACTGCTGCTGCTCATAATAGTAAATGGGAACTGTCAAACAAAGTCTAGCTGGCTGTAAAATTGCTTTCAGTTATTAGCGAGAGAAACTTCCAGAAGTCTAAAAGCAGATTCCAAGATCAGCTGAGGGACAGAGTTTATATTTCAGTCAGGTGCCATCCCCCAAAACCTGAACTTTTGAAAACTGGGGATTTGGGGTCCTGCATCTGGCAAACCAGGAAAGCACAGACAAGGACGTTGCCAGGGGGCTCAGCTCCCATGGAGTAAGGAGGATGGGGCAGATGTGGCTGGAACGGAGGCTGCTGGGCTCAGGTTGGAGGGTCCCCATAATCCAGGGTAGGAATTCCACCTGGGACCGACAAATATTGTTACCACGGAAGACTGAGGTGACAGCAGGCACTCTGTTCTGATTGTTGCTGGCCACACCTCTAGGAATGGAGGGGCGGGTGGGCACGGAGACAGGTGATTCCAAATGGAGGAGACAGGTTTGCTGATGCTGATTTCTCCCTCTGCTGACAATCCCTGCTGGAGGTGTAGGGCTGGGATTATGGTTTGAGAAAACTGGGAGCTCAAGTCCCTTCCATCTTCTCATTTTGTGACCTCATTATCACTAGATGGCTTCCCTGGCTCCTGCCAGCACATCTTCATTCCAGCCAGGAAAAAGAGGAAGTTGTCAGTGAGAAGCAGCCTCCCTGACTTTAAGGGTATGACCCAGAAACTGTGCAGACCCTGTCAGCTCACACCAGGGATCAGAACCTATTTGTATGAGCCATATAGGAGGCTGGGAAATGTAGTCTTTATCCAGGCAGCTGTGGGCCAGCTCAAACCCAGGAAGGATGAGGCTGAGCTCCGTTGCCCCTCTGTTCAGCAGTGGCCATGGAGACGGAGATGGGACTCAGAACCAAGGGCTTATTCTGAGGGAGGCGTCCAGGATAGGGTGGTTGATAAACGAGGGAGAGAGGAAAGCATTTCCAGGAAGGCTGTGGCTCTAACTTGGTCTGGCTTCAGAGGCTCTGGGGCCTGTCCTTGGTCAGCTCCTGACAACTGTTCTGCCCCCACAGCAGTGCGGATCTGCTGCTTGCTGCCTGACCCAGCTGGCTGCTCTGTCAGCTGCAGACCTAGGATGGGAAAAACCAACTCTGGTGCCAACATTAGCAAAACCCGACCTCCAGGCAGAGGGCGCTGGGACCCAGCAGAGGCGCTCTGACTCACTCTGGGGTTGTATCCCGGCCCCAGCACCACCACGCAGACTCACAAAGAACTCGTTTCCTCTGAATTCTGCAGACCTCTGGTTTTTGTTTTTTGACAGGGTCTCACTATGTAGTTGAGACTGACCTGGAACTCACTTTGTAGCCCAGGCTGATCTC
>NW_022911102.1:0-223 GCF_012274545.1 Fukomys damarensis | reverse complement strand
GTCACGGGGCACAGCTCTGTTAATGCGCATTTCTGTGTTTAGTTTAAAATTTATTTATAGGAGCGAGAAGCAAGTTTCCCACTCCCATTTTACGGGTCCTAAGTATGTTTTCCTGCCACTGTGTTAGAGACTTAACCCGTGCATTCCCGGCTTCTTTAAATTTTCACCCTGAGGCAGGGTCTTGCTAAATTGCTCAGGCCCAGCCCCAAGGTGCAGGCTTCCT
>NW_022911101.1:0-233 GCF_012274545.1 Fukomys damarensis | reverse complement strand
GCAGATTTGGAGTGTTGTCCACAGCAACTACCAACAAACAGCCCATTCTTTCTCCTTGTCTTCCCCTTTGCCTACTATTAAGTCTGGTAAATATCACTGCCCATTTGGGGATAGACCAAGAAAGTGACGGGTCTGTAGCACTCTATGTCCTTGCTGCTGGGTAACTATATTTTACATGTCTGGATGGCTGAGTGTGGCTGTCAGATATTTAGATAAATCGTTAGCTACCCCCA
>NW_022911100.1:0-377 GCF_012274545.1 Fukomys damarensis | reverse complement strand
CGGGAGTATTGCTTTCTTCAATTTCATTGAAGAGTTTAAACAGGAGTGGTAATAGTTCCTCTACATGTAGAATTCAGCATAAAGTCACTGGGAACAGACTTTTCTTAGTTGGTAAATGTTTAATTACATTTTCAATTTTATTGACTGATATTGGGTTGTTTAGAATTTTTAGGTCATCATTTAACTTTGGTAATTCATATGTATCTAGGCATCTCTCCATTTCTTCTGTATTTTTCATCTTATTGGAGTATAGGTTCTGGAAGTAGGTATTGATGACTCTATGGATTTCTGCTGAATCTGTTGTGATTTCACTGTTTTCATTCCTAATTGCATGGATTTGGGCCTTTTCTTTCTTTCTTTTCTTTTCTTTTTTTTTT
>NW_022911099.1:7958-8798 GCF_012274545.1 Fukomys damarensis | reverse complement strand
GAGGGACTGCTACTCCGCCGTCATTCCTCAGCCTGGACATCCAGCTAGCACCGACACCCACCGCCCAACGCTCAGGACACTACTCAGGGAGGAGAGCGGGGTCCTATTCCATCCCCGACATCCACCGCTAACCCTCCTCGCTGGCCAGTCGCTGCCCACCATAGCCAGGCCTCCATGGCCAGGTCCCGGGAAACACACATTCGACCCCACCTTCAAGAAAGGCGCTGCCCTCACCTTCGCTCGCACAGGCAAACTACCTGGAAGGTGAATTCCGTCCAGGTCATGCTCACCAATCCTAACCCTAACCCTAGCCCACAGCCTGATTCCTCGGTTGCCGTTTGGCGGACCTTGAAATCCTCCCCTGTGCTTAAGACTCAGGGGCCATGTCATGCTGACACTCACTGGGAAACCCACAGCCCGACACCGAGGCAGCGAATTTCCAAAGCTATCCTACTCCGGAATCCTCCGCCTAACCCTAACCCTATCCCTGAGCCTCCAGGAGGGACTTACGTTCCTACATCATTCCTAAAACTCAGGGTCCAATGAACACGAAGCCTTACTCTCCGTCACACACTACACTACACGGGGAGCCCAACGGGGAATCCGTTCCAGCCCCGAAATGTAGCGCTAACGCTAGGTGATGGCTCCTCCCTCCCGATTCTGTCAAGGCGGCAAGGCTCCGGTCCATGGGAAAACCACAGCACAACCGAGCTTCACAAAAGTCACTGCCCTCACCTTACCTCTCACGCCCAAGTTGTCTGCTGTGTGAATTCATTCCGTGTCGTGCTCCCCTGTCCTAACCCTAACCCTAACCCACCACCTGATTCCTACCTTCCCCGA
>NW_022911099.1:0-6958 GCF_012274545.1 Fukomys damarensis | reverse complement strand
GCACAGGCCAACTACCTGGAAGGTGAATTCCGTCCGGGTCATGCTCACCAATCCTAACCCTAACTATAGCCCACAGCCTGATTCCTCGGTTGCCGTGGGGCGGCACTTGAAATCCTCTCCTGTGCTTAAGCCTCAGGTGCCGTCTCATGCTGACACTCACTAGGAAACCCACAGCCCCACATCCAGGCAGCGAAATCCCAAAGCTATACTTCTCCAGAATCCTCCGCCTAAACCTAACCCTATCCCTGAGCCACCAGGAGGGACTTACATTCCTACATCATTCCTAAAACGCAGGGTCAAATGAACACAAAGCCTTACCCTCCGTCACACACTACACTACACGGGGAGCCCAACGGGGAATCCGTTCCAGCCCCGAAATGTAGCTCTAACGCTAGGCGATCGGCCCTCCCTCCCGATTCTGTCAAGGCGGCAATGCTCTGGTCCGACGGAAAACCACGGCACATCAGAGCTTCACAAAAGTCACTGCCCTCACCTTACCTCTCACTCCCAAATTGTCTGCTGTGTGAATTCCTTCCGTGTCGTGCTCCCCTGTCCTAACCCTAACCCTAACCCACCACCTGATTCCTACCTTCCCCGAGGGCGGTCCTCGACCTCCTCCACTCCGGCTGAGCCTAAGGTCAAATCTCATGCTGATACTCACTAGGAAAGCCGCACACCGATACCCAGGTGCAGAAACTGCGAGGCTGTCACTCACCGGAATCCTCATCCTAACCCTCACCCTCAGCCTGACCCCGGGGAGAGGGACTTACCTTCCTACGTTATTCAGAACACTGAAGGTCACATGAACAGGGGCCCCCCACCCCCTGAAATGCATACGACGCGATGCGGGGAGTGGAATGGGCAGACTGTCCCATCCCGATCATCGAGCTCTTACCTTAATTGCTGGCCCGCCACTGCCCACTAGCACCACGGTGTGACGCGCGGATCCTTGGAAATACCCAGTGCATCCCAGCTTCCTGAAAGTTGCTGCCCTCACCTTCCCTCCAACAGGCAAACTACCCGGTAGGCGACTTCCTTCAGGATCACGCTCAACAACCCTAACCCTAACCCTAAGCCACCACCTGATTCCTAAGCTCCCAGCAGGCCGTCCGTAAAATCCGGCACTGGGGCTGACCCCAAGGCGCAATCTCATGCCGCTACCGCCTGGGGAACCAACACGCCAATAGCCAGGGAGAGAAACTGCCAGCCTATCGCCCACCGGAATCCTGTCTATCCGCAGCGCTAACAGGAGCCCTGACCCGAGTGCAGGGACTTCAACTCCTACGTCATTCCTCACCCTGGACGTCCAACTAACACCGACACCCACCGTCCAGCGCTCAGGACACTACTCAGGGAGGAAAATGGGGGGCCTATTCCGTCCCCGACATCGAGCGCTAACCCTCCTCGCTGGCCAGTCGCTGCCCACTATAGCCAGGCCTCCATGGGCAGGTCCCGGGAAACACACATTCGACCCCACCTTCAAGAAAGGCGCTGCCCTCACCTTCGCTCGCACAGGCAAACTACCTGGAAGGTGAATTCCGTCCGGGTCATGCTCACCAATCCTAACCCTAACCCTAGCCCACAGCCTGATTCCTCGGTTGCCGTGGGGCGGCACTTGAAATCCTCCCCTGTGCTTAAGCCTCAGGTGCCATCTCATGCTGACACTCACTAGGAAACCCACAGCCCGACACCCAGGCAGCGAAATCCCAAAGCTATCCTTCTCCGGAATCCTCCGCCTAACCCTAACCCTATCCCTGAGCCTCCAGGAGGGACTTACATTCCTACATCATTCCTAAAACTCAGGGTCCAATGAACACGAAGCCTTACCCTCCGTCACACACTACACTACACGGGGAGCCCAACGGGGAATCCGTTCCAGCCCCGAAATGTAGCTCTAACGCTAGGCGATGGCCCCTCCCTCCCGATTCTGTCAAGGCGGCAACGCTCCGGTCCGAGGGAAAACCACGGCACATCCGAGCTTCACAAAAGTCAGTGCCCTCACCTTACCTCTCACGCCCAAAATGTCTGCTGTGTGAATTCCTTCCGTGTCGTGCTCCCCTCTCCTAACCCTAACCCTAACCCACCACCTCATTCCTACCTTCCCCGAGAGCAGTCCTCGACCTCCTCCACTCTGGCGGAGCCTAAGGTCAAATCTCATGCTGATACTCACTAGGAAAGCCGCCCACCGATACCCAGGTGCAGAAACTGCGAGGCTGTCACTCACTGGAATCCTCATCCTAACCCTCACCCTCAGGCTGACTCCTGGGTGGATGGACTTACCTTCCTACGTCATTCTGAACACTGAAGGTTACATTAACAGTGGCCCCCCGCCCCCTGAAATGTAGACGACACGACGCAGGGTGTGGAATGGGGAGCCTGTCTGGTCCCCATCATCGAGCTCTCACCCTACTCACTGGCCCCGCACTGCCCACTAGTAGTGCGGTGCGACGCACGGGTCATTGGAAATACCCAGTGCATCCCAGCTTCCTGAAAGGCGCTGCCCTCACCTTCCCTCGCACAGGCAAACTACCCGGTAGGCGACTTCCTTCCGGATCACGCTCACCAACCCTAACCCTAACCCTAAGCCACCACCTGATTCCTAAGCTCCCAGCAGGCCGTCCTTGAAATCCGGCACTGGGGCTGAGCCTAAGGCGCAATCTCATGCCGCTACCACCTAGGGAACCCACACGCCAATAGCCAGGGAGAGAAACTGCCAGCCTATCGCCCACTGGAATCCTGTCTATCCCCAGCGATAACAGGAGCCCTGACCTGAGAGGACGGACTTCTACTCCTACGTCATTCCTCAGCCTGGACGTCCAACTAACACCGACACCCACCATCTAGCGCTCAGGACACTACTCAGGGAGGAAACTGGGGGGCCTATTCCGTCCCCGACATCGAGCGCTAACACTCCTCGCTGGCCAGTCGCTGCCCACTATAGCCAGGCCTCCATGGGCAGGTCCCGGGAAACACACATTTGACCCCACCTTCAATAAAGTTGCCTTCAACTTCCCGCTCACAAACAATCTACCCGCTAGGTGAATTCCTTCTGGATCACGCTCACCAGCCTATCCATAACCCTAAGCCACCACCTGATTCCTAAGTCCCCAGGAGGCGGTCCTTGAAATCCGGCACTGTGGCTAAGCCTAAGGCAAAATCTCATGCGGCTACTAACTAGGAAACCCTCACCCCAATAGCCAGGGAGAGAAACTGCCAGACTATCACTCACCCGAATCCTATCCTCAACACTAACAGAAACGCTGACCCGAGGGGAGGGACTTATACTCCTACATCCTTCCTCACACTTAACGTGCAATTAACACCAACACTCATCCTCCAACACTCCTGACACTAATCACGGAGGAAAATTGGGGGCATGTTCCATCCCCTAAGTCGAGCGGTAAGCCTCTTCGCTGGCCAGTCGCTACTCATGATATCCCGGCCACCATGGGCACTTCCCGGGAAACAAACATTCGACCCCACCTTCCAAAAAACCAGTGCCCTCACTTTCCCTCACGCATGCAAACTACCTGAAATGTGAATACCGTCCGTGTCATGCTCACCAATCCTAACTCTAACCCTAACCCACAACCTGAACCCTAGGTTGCCGTAGGGTGGTACTTGAAATCCTCACCTGTCGTTACACCTCAGCTGACATCTCAGGCTGACACTAACTACAAAACCCAATGCCTGATACCGAAGTAGCAAAATTCCAAAGCTATCCTTCTCCGGAATCCTCAGCCTAACCATAACCCTATCCCTGACCCTCGACGAGGGACTTTCATTCCTACATCATTCCTAAAACTCAGGGTCCAATGAAGATGAAGCTTTGCCCTCGGTCCCACTCTACACTACACAGGGATTCAAATGGGGAATCCATTCCATCCCCTAAATGTAGCTGTAACACTACACAATGGCCAATCTCTACTTATTCTATCAAGGCGTCAATGCTCAGGTATGAGGGACAACCACAGTACATCCTAGGTTCACAAAAGTCACTGCCTTCGTTTTACCACTCACGCCCAATTTGTCTGCTGTGTGATTTCCTTCCGTGTCATGCTCACTTGTCCTAACCCTAACCCTAACCCACAACCTGATTCCCACCTTCCTAGGGGGCCTTCCTCGAATTCCTCCACTCTGGCTGAGCCTAAGCTGAAATCTCATGCTGATACTAACTAGGAAAGCCACACCCCAGTACCCAGGTACAGAAATTCCAAGGCTATCACTCAGTGGAATCCTCATCGTAACCCTAACCCTCCACCAGACCCCGGAGGAGTGACTTACCTTCCTACCTCATTCCGAACACTGAAGGTCAAATGTACATGAGCCCCCCGCCCCCTGCAATGTAGACAAGATGACACAGGGAGTGGAATGCAGAGCCTGTCCCGTCCCCTTCATCGAGCTCTATCCCTACTCGCTGGCCCGGCACTACCCATTATAACTACGGTGCAATGTTTAGGTCCCTGAAAATACACAGTTCATCCCACCTTCATGAAAGACACTGCCCTCACCTTCCCGCTCACATGCAACATGCCCGGCAGGTGAATTTCTTCTGGATCACGCTCACCAACCCTAACCCTAACCCTAAGCCACCACCTGATTCCTAAGTTCCCAGAAGTCGCTCCTTAAAATCCGTCACTGTGGCTAAGCTTTAGGTGAAGTCTCATGGTGCTACTAACTAGGAATCCCACACCACAATAGCAAGGGAGAGAAACTGTGAGCCTATCACTCACCAGAATCCTATCCCCAACACTAACAGGAACCCTGACCCGAGAAGAGGGAGTTATATTCCTACATCATTCCTCACACTGAACGTCCAATTAACACCAACACTCACTATCCAACCCTCATAGCACTACTCAGCGAGGAAAATGGGGTCCTATTCCATCCCCTAAATCAAGCTCTAACCCTCCTAGCTGGCCAGGCACTACCAATTATATCTAGGCCTCAATGTTCAGGTCCTGAGAAACACACTTTCTATCCCACCTTCAAAATAGGCGCTGCTCTCACCTTCCCTCGAACATGTGAACTACCTGGTAGGTGAATTCCATCCGTGTCATGCTCACGAATCCTAATCCTAACCCTAACCTGCAACCTGACTCCTATGTTCCCACAGGGGAGTACTTCAATCCTTCACTGTGGCCAAGCCTAAGGTGAATTCTTATTCTGATACTAACTTGGAAAACCAATGTCCTTTACCCTGGTGGAGAAATTTCACGGCTATCTCCGGAATTCTAGAAGTTATACTGACTATCCCTCACCATTGAGGAGGGACTTATATACCTGCATCATTCCTAACACTGAAGGTCAACTGAACACCAATCTTTACACTAAAACACACACTACTTTCCACAGGGAGGAAAATGTGGAGCCTCTACCATCCTCTAAATGTAGCTCTACCACTACTTGATGGCCAATCACTACCAATTCTATCAAGGAGGTAATGTTCAGGTCTGTGGAAAACCACAGTACATCATACCTTCAAAAAGGCACTGCCCTCACCTGGCCTCTCACATCCTAGTTGTCTGATATGTGAATTCCTTCCGTATCAGGCTAATGAGTCCTAACCGTTACCATAACCCACAACCTCATTTCCAAGTTCCCATAGGACGGTACTAGAAATCCTCCACTCTGCCTAAGCCTAAGGTGAAATCTCAGGCTCATACTAACTAAGAAACCCACAACCCGATACCCAGGTAGAGAAATTCCTGGAATCCTAATTCTTACCCTAACCCAACACCTGACTATGCAGGAGAGTCTTATATTCCTACATCCTACCTAAAACTTAATCTCAAAGGAACAGGAGCCCTCCCCCTCAACTGTATACTACACTATACAGGAAGTGAAATGGGCAGCCTGTTCCAGACCTTCAGCTAGCTCTAGCCATAGTCGCTGGTTAGTCACTACCCATTACTTCTAGGGTGCAATGTTCAGGTTCTTAGAAACACACACTACAACCCAAACTTAAGAAAGGCACTACCCTCACCTTCCCTCTCACAGCCCAACGATCTGGTAAGTGAATTCCTTCTGAATCCCGCTCACCAGTCCTACCCCTAACCCTAAAACACAACCTGATTCCAACAACAGATCCAGGAAGGCCCCAAAGACCCCGGAGGGGGTGTCTTCAGCTGCCTCCCTGCCCGCCTGCCTGCGATCACCCAGCGGTGGGGGCGAGAGCTCCCGGCCTGCGCGACAACAGACCCAGGAAGGAAGGTAGGCGCTCGGGCGCCCTTGAAACACCCACATGACACCCCTCCCCGTTCTCAAAGCTCCTGATCGGGCCAGTCCTTAGACCAACTCTGCAGAGGCATAGGTTCCCATGAAGGGTAGTTTTCTGAGCTCCCAACTTTGAACATCTTTAAAGAAAGGGCAGGGGAAACCTGTAATAGAACGGAGTGGAGTTCAACCCTGAGGGTAAGGAAACTAAAGTTTTTAGGCCTTGTAGATTGTGTTCAGTCTCAGTCGTGAGGAACAGCCATTGGCTAGCTAAGACCAGGGGATTGGGTTCCGCATATGACTGTGCATGTGGTATAATATGAGAACAGAGATAGCCTGAAAGAGGACCTTCAAATTCTTTTTCTTTCCCTCTCTCTTTTCTCTTTTTTCCACATTCCACCCTGAAATTTCTTTCTTTTTTCTGTCCTCTCTCTCCAACTCAGTCTCTTGCTCCACCATAGTGTCCCTCATCTCCCTTTTTATTCCAGCTCCTGAATAACTCAGACTTCTTCTTTTATTATTTTTTGTTTTTAGGAGGGGTTTCTCTTTATGTTCTTTTCTCCAGTCATTTTACCTCACTCATGGCTCTGTACCTTCAAGGGCAGGCAAGCACCTGTAACTGTTACGGGGATATATTCCTGTCCTTAT
Organism: Fukomys damarensis; assembly: GCF_012274545.1. Classification (NCBI taxonomy): domain Eukaryota; kingdom Metazoa; phylum Chordata; class Mammalia; order Rodentia; family Bathyergidae; genus Fukomys; species Fukomys damarensis. Next base: position 94 of record NW_022911099.1, on the reverse strand, counting down.
CCCTGCACTCTCTATCCCCCCTGAAGTTAACACCTTTGTAAAGATAGTAAGGTAATTCTACAACCTCTGGATTCACTTCAAACCTGCTCTAATT
>NW_022911098.1:0-201 GCF_012274545.1 Fukomys damarensis | reverse complement strand
TACCTTTACATGACAGGTGTTGGTTCTCATTTTTTCCCCTTGACCCTGCCTTCCCTTCACCCCATGCTGTTTTTATTATTGTAGATTTGTGGTACAACTTGGGGTCTGGGATTGTGCTGCTTCCTTCCTTTTCCTGGTTTCTCAGAATGGCTTTTGCTATTTTAGGTCTCTTCTGGTTCAATACTAACTTTAGGTTTGTTT
>NW_022911097.1:0-210 GCF_012274545.1 Fukomys damarensis | reverse complement strand
ATGAATATAAGGCTGGGGATTTGGATCAGTGGTTCCACTGCCTGCCTCACAAGCATAAGGGCCTCAGTTCGGTCCCTGGTACCAAAAAATCTATCTATCTATCTATCTCTCCCTCTGAATGTTTCTATTTTAACTAGATTGTCTCTGCTGCCCAAATTCATGTACTGTACTTTCTGTAAAATCATGAAAAATTAACAGCTTCACCAAAAC
>NW_022911096.1:0-429 GCF_012274545.1 Fukomys damarensis | reverse complement strand
TACTAACAAATACATTCATAATAGGGACTTGGTACGTGTACATTATACATCCCAATTCTTTGACGTCTGACTTCTTTCTGGCATTTCAACAGATGCATTTAAAACTCATTCACTTTGTTATGTATCACTGTTTTAATTCTTTTTATCAATGAATTCTACTGGATTATATGGATGTCTCACAGCTGATTTACTCATTTACCAGATGAAGACTTTAGTGTTTTCCGGTTTGGGAAAATTATGAGAGGTTGCTACATACATCTCTACATAAGTCTTTGCATAAAACTTTTCTTACTTTGCATGAATAAAAGAGTGAGATTGCTGAATCTTTTGGTAGTTCTATTTTTAATTTTATATATATGTAGGGCAATGTGTAGTAAGTCCCTACATATAGACAATGTGTAATAGCCAAATCAGGGTAATTACCATTTT
>NW_022911095.1:0-285 GCF_012274545.1 Fukomys damarensis | reverse complement strand
GTGAAGTCAGAGAGAGTGCTTACCTCAGAGTTTTGCTGGGAGGGTTTTATGAATTAACCTGTTTTCTTAATTAAATTACTTTCAAGATTCAATATAGTATTTTACATTGGTTCAAAAATGGTATATACATATTTTTTTCTTATGAGTATAACATTTTCTGATGGTCACATTTGTACTGAATAATACTGAAGAAATGTTTTAGATATTGATGTTAACTTTGTGTTTGCTTTCAGATTTATGAGTACATATTGATATTTTATTATATGCCTGATTTCTATTAATATA
>NW_022911094.1:0-266 GCF_012274545.1 Fukomys damarensis | reverse complement strand
TATCAGGCCCAACATACTTTTGACTTTCTCCCGTCCACAGCTACTATTTCTCAATAAATATTGAGAATCCTGTAAATATTTAACATCTCTTGTTGAAACTGATAAATACTATCAACCAGTCCAATATAATTATAAACCAGTCCAATAAAGAAAAATAAAAAACAGTAGCAATCCCCAGGATGATATTCTTAGCCATATTCTGAATATAACCAGCTTGCCCAGTATCCTCTCTCCTGAACAAAACCCTACTCACATAAAGAGCTGCT
>NW_022911093.1:0-215 GCF_012274545.1 Fukomys damarensis | reverse complement strand
TCCAGATCTTATATGCAGTACAACTGTATTTCTTTTTCTTTTGTAGGTCTCTGCCTGGCAGAGTTTGAAACGCTGTTGTGAGGCACTTGTACCAGCAAAGCCCTTAAGGCCTAAGAGATTGCCTAGCTGGTCTAAGTGCACACAAGCATTCGGAAATCTGTATATGCGAGATTGTTTCAAGTAGAGGTAGGAACACAGACGCATTCTACAGAGTG
>NW_022911092.1:0-614 GCF_012274545.1 Fukomys damarensis | reverse complement strand
CACACACACACACACACACACACACACACCCTAGTACTAGGTTTGTGTATTATTTCTCTCTTTCTTTTCATTTTTCCTCCTTCCCCCATGTGTCTCTCACTGCCCAGATATTGGAGTTCCCTTTTGCTTATTATGCACCCTCTCTACCAAGGTCTTCCTTTATTTTACCTGTGTCCTGAAAGTTTAAAAAAAAATGATTCTCTGAGTTCATTGTATCAAGTGCAGTGTGTTTTATTTTCCGTACCTTTATACAGAAGGAATCATGCAAACCAATTCAGAAGGAGCCCGTTTGTTGCATGTCAGGTTCCTGAAAAAATACTAAGAGATTAGCCTAAAGAAAATTCAATGGAGAACACTTTGAGGATCAATATCTACGTTAAATGCATGGATAGAACTTGGGAGGTGAGATATTGGGCAATTATCTGAGCATAGTAAGGACTCAACTCACTCCATAAGAGCTTCACAGCTAAGATCACCTTCAAGATTGGCCTGAGTTAGAGCAAGGGGATTGAGTTTGAATAAGTTCCTGAGTTGGCTGCAGAGTCCTGCTGTGGAGTATGACTTGCAGCATCATGGCTCGTTTCAGCTGAAAGAAATTCCTAAAAGAATTGGAC
>NW_022911091.1:0-414 GCF_012274545.1 Fukomys damarensis | reverse complement strand
ATATGTTAAAAGAGCAAGTGGAATTATCACTGTCAATAAAGAAGTACCTTTGTTCATTGGCTTAATAGAAGAGTTCTACTTGTAGAAACTCCTTTATAAAGGTATCAGAACGGAAAGGCCAAATAAGAAGAAATGAGCAAACCAGAGAAGAGCAACATCCAGAAGTCACTACTACACCAAAGGCTGGAAAGGATGACCTTTGGAGCTGGACCTACCCAAGAAGAGCTATAATAAATACAAGGGTTTTCCAGTAAAAACACTTCAAAATATGGAGCTTTCTGGACAGGATGAGAACCACTGTCAGAAATTTTTTGTTTTTCTAAGCATAGGAAAAATTTATTAAGGGAAAGAAAGCTTCTGTCTAACCCCATTTTTCAAAGATGTTTTTATACAGCCAAAGCCATGTGGTGAGGC
>NW_022911090.1:0-319 GCF_012274545.1 Fukomys damarensis | reverse complement strand
TCAATGTGAAGTAAATAAAGCACATGCGTAAAAGTGAAATGATATCTGTACGGCCTTTGTATATCTGAGACTGTACTTGGTATTGCATCCTATGGCCACAGGTCATTATGATCCCAGAAATTAAAGTATCCCTTCAGCTTCTGGGCAGACACTACTGCCTATCATTTGGCAGTCTGTTTCTTTGGCTCCGAGGTATTCCATATGGATTAGATCTCTGTCCTTGGTCAGATTGTTATAACATGCTTCCAAATTTCTTGTAGAAGTTGAGACAATGAGTGAAGTTATCTGCACTTTGAGAAGTAAATTTTTAACCCCCCCC
>NW_022911089.1:0-236 GCF_012274545.1 Fukomys damarensis | reverse complement strand
ATCAATGTCCTCCTCACAGTAAAATATTGTTACAATTGCTAAGGCTTCATGGATACATCATTAGCACCATAGTTTGCTTCAGGCTTCATTCTTGGTGTTGGGCATTCTCTGAATGTGGATAAGTGTAAAATGTATTTCCCAGCAAAATATCTAACAGAGATTCTGTATTCCATTGGCCTAAAAATTCTCCACATTTTAGGCTGAGGATTTAGCTCAGTGGCACCTCACCTTCCTCG
>NW_022911088.1:0-903 GCF_012274545.1 Fukomys damarensis | reverse complement strand
GCTTACCCTATTCAGCACTTGCAAAATATCAGGCGCTATGACCAGGGCTTTCCAAGGAAGTCTCTATACTGTTTACCTTTACCATCTTCCCAATACACCTCCACTAAACTGTGTACTTCCGCAGGACTGGGCTTGGTGTGGCCATATACCAGCATAACAGGTGGCCATCAAATGCTGGCTGAGTTCAGGTTGAATCTTCCACTTTGGAACACACTACTAAATGTAACAAACACCCTATGACAAAACAGGAACCTGTCTCCGTGTCTGCTGGGGTAGTGTCAAGGTCAGTCTTTCATGCAAAGAGCGCTTTGCAGTACTCTGTTTCAACTGTATTAGGCACTAAATACTTCTGTGGACTCTAGAATCTAAATGCCCTTTACTGTTCAGTCTTTGAAGAAATGTGCTCTCCAAGGGGATCGGGTATAAATGTCTATTTCCCAGGGCTACTACAACAAAGAACCACAAAATAGGCAGCTCAGAAAAGCAGAAATGTATTCCCTCACTATTCTGTAGGCAAAAATTTTGAAATTGAGGTATCAACACGACCACACTTCCCAGGAGAGCCCTACGAAGGAATTCTTCTGTGCTTCCTCCACCTGCTTTCAGCTTCTCACAGCTTCTGGCAGCGCATGGCTTGCCCCGGCATCATGCCAGTCTCTGCCATCATCCGCAATGGCCTTCTTCCCTCTATCTCCCTGTGCCCGGGCCTCATGAGGACAGCAGTCACTGCACCTAGGGCCCATCCCAATCCACCACTGGCTCATCTTAACTTCATTACATCTGCAAAGATGCTTTTCCAAACAGGATCATACTCAAAGGTGCTAGGCTTTAGGACTTGAACATATCTGGCCACAGGCATGGTTGAAACCACTATGGTACAACAGCACAAAATCCTAGATTAGC
>NW_022911087.1:0-218 GCF_012274545.1 Fukomys damarensis | reverse complement strand
ACTGTCTTCTCTTTTCTACCTTGATTTAACAGGTACCTGAGCTTTTGCTATATGGTAAGCCAACTGTTAACTTTCATTTTAGTGGGACCCTGAGTTCCTACTTTAAAGTTATAATAAAATTTGGGGGAAAAAGCCACTTTGAAATTACCATTTCGAACCATAAAGAAACAACCTAAATGTTCATGAAATTGTACAGCAGCTGAAATATGACAAAACAG
>NW_022911086.1:0-226 GCF_012274545.1 Fukomys damarensis | reverse complement strand
CTATAAATACCTCTCATTTATCATTCTTTCTGGCTGAGTAGTACTCCATTTTATAGGAAAAAAATCCATATCTTCTTTTTTCAATCTCCTGTATTTTATACTGATAACTAAAGCAAATAATAGTTGATGTTCAGTCTAAATACAATTTCAGTAGGGTTCTTTCTTCTTCCATGAGAAACAACCCTTTGGAAAGGCAAGCCATGCCCATAAATCCTGACCTGATAAC
>NW_022911085.1:0-295 GCF_012274545.1 Fukomys damarensis | reverse complement strand
ATACTTTCAATAGTGTTTTTAATCTCCTGTATATCTGTTTGAATCTGTTTCATGAATTCCATTTTTTCCTATGTTGGGCATTCATGGTTTCCATTTCTTTCCCATGTTGAGCCTTCATGGCTTCTATCATAGTCTTGAGTTCATGTATTTTTTTATCTTTTTCTGTTCTAGAGTCTCTAATCATGTCTCTCATTCTGCTGACCATCTCTGCAGTTATCTGGAAAATTATTTTTGTTTTGAATTTTTCTAGAGCCTTATTCATCTGTTTTGTTACTTCCTGTACTATCAATTCAGA
>NW_022911084.1:0-326 GCF_012274545.1 Fukomys damarensis | reverse complement strand
TCCTCATGTATTTATTACATAATCCACTCATCCATTCAAACCTTTATGTGCTTGTTCTTGGAGCTGGCGGATACTTCGGGGCTGCCTACGACATTGCCAGATATGATTTAGCTCATCTCCCCTGGGCCCTGGTTTAACAGTGGAACATGGTTATGAATACTCTGTGCTTGAAATTCATTATGGCTTACAAAGTAGGGTTCCAGGAAATCAACATGGAGGGACACACCGTATCAAGTAGTTGATTGCATTTTATTTATTAGTCTCCTTGTCCAAGTCTCAGGAAGAGCAGCATGTCCTCAGATGTTCATTTGCCAGGCTTTACTTTA
>NW_022911083.1:0-242 GCF_012274545.1 Fukomys damarensis | reverse complement strand
ATCTGTGGTTTTAGGAGTTGTTATTTTAACTTTGTGAAGAAAATTAACTTACTTTCTTTCCTCTTATTTCCATCAAAATAAATTTCTAACACATCTAGAGAATAAAACGTAGAAATGTAATAAAAAGAATAAAATTAGTAAATATTTAACAGATTTCAGATAAAAACTATTTTCTCAAGTAAGAGCTATGAAAAAGAAGTTTAAAAAACAATAGATTTTGATCAACAGAGAAGGTGATCAAA
>NW_022911082.1:0-230 GCF_012274545.1 Fukomys damarensis | reverse complement strand
TGATTGGTCCCAGGAGTAGGGCTTGGGTGCAGGTGTCCTGGGTTTGACAGGTCATACCCTAATAGGCTTCAAATGCTGCTGTGGAATATTCACACTTCATGTGTTCGAGCAAAGTTCATAAACACCAGGGACTGTAATGACATGACATTCAGCTAATAATGGACTTCATTCACCTGCCACCTGGAGAAGCAGGAAAGCCAGGAAGCTGGGGAGTCTTCCTGGGATGCATG
>NW_022911081.1:0-253 GCF_012274545.1 Fukomys damarensis | reverse complement strand
TGAAATAATAGAACACAAAATCTCATTTGCAAATATTACCACTGGTTGAAATTTTTTTATACATCTACAGTTACTGCAATCGTAATGAAAGGTAACACCATAATGTGATAAGGGACAAGTGAAAAATATATATACATAACATAACAAAGTCTTATTTAAAGTAGTAAAGACAATGTTCATTGAACAACGTTGAGGCCTTATACAGACTGAGTTGTACACTCTCAAGGATCTCAGAGTTATTCACTTTATATGG
>NW_022911080.1:0-291 GCF_012274545.1 Fukomys damarensis | reverse complement strand
CAATCCCGAGTACCGGAAAAAGAAAAGAAAACAAAAAAGAAACAGGCAGGTGGGAGCTTATTCACTGCAACTGAGCCGGCCAGGAAGCCACGAAGAGGAAACGAAAGTTCCCATGACACAGGGGAAACAAATGATTCTAAACATTTAATGGCAACAGAAACGTCTTCGTGACATAATCCTATGGAACTAAGCATCATTTTACCAGAACAGCGGAAGTCACACTTATATTTACTTGCAGATTAGCTACTGAAGTCAGGCATTGCGTGCACACCTGTCACCCAGCGCTCTGGG
>NW_022911079.1:0-204 GCF_012274545.1 Fukomys damarensis | reverse complement strand
TGTTTAGAATATCAATCACTGCTCTTCATCCCTAGGGGTAGTATGTAGGTGTAGTAGTTTCTCACTTTTTAATGTTAACCTTTAGTCAGTGCACCTGAATTGTTTTCTATGCTGAGGATCCAGCCCTGTTCAACTGCCTTATAATATTTTCTAACCAATTTATCAGTCTGCAGTAGTAGTATGATTTTGGCCCAGGACTTTCAC
>NW_022911078.1:0-210 GCF_012274545.1 Fukomys damarensis | reverse complement strand
CACAGAAGCCTCCAGAACTCTGTATACTTGGGGATAGCTTCAGTTTGACGTTAGAAACCAAGCGCACTTTGCCCAGGGCTTCTGCGGTTTAAAGTGCAGTTTTCCCCGGGAAACAGTTTTTCTCACCGCTTAGCCGTTTAAAGCGAGTGCGGTCAGTTTCATCAATGTGAAGTACTCCACAGAGAAAGGTGCTGCAACTCTGTGAGTTTA